>NC_056683.1:140372282-140559782 GCF_018350215.1 Panthera leo | reverse complement strand
TTCCTGAACATACAGCATCAACTGGCCACCTGCTCGCTCACTCTCATACAGCTGTATCTAATCCCATCCATGGCAATCATCACTTTCTGACATTTTCTCGTTTGTTGAGCGAACCATCTTCTTCCCCCAGAACACAAGTCCTTTGAGAGCAGCCGCTGTGCCCGTCTTTTCATGACCGTGTTCCTGGAGCCATGCTTGAAAGCAGGTCCTCAACATCTGCTGAAGAGACAGGCCTCTGATGCGCCCCGGGGGTCCTCGTCTGCTCACAAACCCGGAAAACACAAGCACGCCAGCACCCCAACATCACAACCAAATATCCCGGTGTATGCGGGTTCCTTTGGCTCTTCAATTCCAGAATCAGCATGAAGCCAATGGCAGGAATGAAAGACAGAATGACAGTGTCCTGAGCCTTCCCCCCGCCCCCCACAGGAGAACAACTCTAGTATTTGCTCACCGAGGCAACAGTAACCTGGAGAACAACAGGTAACAAAACTACTGGGCTCCCGTATGCCAGGCTCCGGCACGGGCTCCTCGGACTTTTACGGAAGCACTGTTAAACACACACCTGGTCACCTGTGTTTCAGAGAGGAGTAAATTATCACTTCGAAAAATCAAGAATCCTCTCCAATGTCATATAACTAGTTGGTTGCATGGTTGCGCTTTACCGGACTCCAAATTTCCTGTTCTTTTATTTTATTTTATTTTTTTTAAATGTTTTTATTATCTTTGAGACACAGAGAGACAGAGCATGAACAGGGAGGGGCAGAGAGAGAGAGGGAGACACAGAATCGGAAGCAGGCTCCAAGTTGTCAGCACAGAGCCTGACGCAGGGCTCGAACTCACGGAGTGTGAGATCATGACCTGAGCTGAAGTCGGACGCTCAACCGACTGAGCCACCCAGGCGCCCCCAAATTGCCTGCTCTTAACTACCATACCCCAAGGATAGATGGAGAAGATGAAGCTTTTAAACGCAGTCCTAAAGTCCTAATCATTACGGTGGCTTCCTACATGTGAACAGCACACAGTACGTGTGAGCCCAGGGTTCACCATGCCTTTGGTTTGCACACAAGTGCATGCTTTTGGGCCCCTTGCACTGCTTTCATGGCCTGCTGTCTGTGAAGTTACTGGCCCAGAAACTCCGCGGCCCTGCCACACGAGGCTCATAGGACTGCTGAAGAGAGGACACAGCAAGATTTGTCCTTCTCCCACCCCCGATTTCTTCCCACAGCTCTGCCGAATAACTTGGGACATATTCTCCTACCACTCGAGCTAGCTAAGATTGCACGGCAGTCTTTCCTGAAGAGCTGTATTTCCACGACAGTTGAAATGTTTCCTCCTTTTCAGGCAGAGTAACTACAACTTGGAGGTACTATTTTATCACAGACGATCAGAGAGAGGAAACACACTGGTTGATTTTTCACCTGGCCACTGTTAAATGCACCAAACTCCCAAGTGCAATGTTGCTTTCCTCACGACTATTGTCAGGGTGAGTTGGCATCCGGGGTGAAGCACGGACTCTGGGGTCTGGCCGGCTTGGCACCCCATCATTCCCATCCTCCCTCCACTTCCTTGAACTTTTCTCAACGTCTTGCAAAAGAAAAAGCCATCAGGAGAGGGAGTGAACAGAGAGCAGGTTGGATCCAGGTAAACCCAGTCACATCACAAGCATACTCAGAGCTGTTTTCTGTCTACACCCACCCCCAAGCAAAGTCTGAAGAATTACCACACTGCATGGACCTATAATCCACTCTCTAGTGTTCTGTGACCAACAGGATTACCCAAGTGACACTCTACAAAGTGACAGGGTTGCTTTAAGCATTAAAGGGAAAAAAAGTAGGAATATACCCCCAAATATTTTCTCGTATCAATTTATTCACACCCATTATACTAAAATTTATGAAAACATTGCCAGTGTTCACATTTTCAGATAAATGATTTCCTGGGATAATGATATCTTTATGCTTAGCATTTATGTTGCATACTTTGAGGCTTCTAATACATTTAGGAATAGTACTATACTTGGAGTCAAATAACTTCCTATTAATTTTCTTTTTTTAGCTCAACATGGGGCTTGAACTCAACCCTGAGATCAAGACCTGAGCTGAGATCAAGAGTTGGACGCTTAACCGACTAAGCCACCCAGCCTCCCTTCATATCAATTTTCAATCAAAAATGTTTAGATATTAAAATGCATCACTTTATGTAAACCTAAATGTTAAGTTCTAGGAATCATGGCGGGGAGAGGGAGATTCTTGCAGAGAGTAGCGTGGTACAACAGAAATAACTGTAAAAAAGAAGTGAAAATACATGTGTTTAAATCTCAGCTGTACAACTGCCATCTGAACTTTATAAGTAAGAATTTCCTACATCTGTTATGTCTTATATAGAAAAAGCCTGCCGTGTTTACCTCTTGGTAATTGTAAATATTTCATAAAAAGTAAGGAAAAACATCCTGAAAACTAGAAAACACTACGCAAGGGTAAAAACTGGTGACAACGATAGAGAATTGTATCTTGGTCTTCAAGTGGAAGGCACGTCAAATGTCTAATTGCAATACAGAATAGGAAATAAAGCCTTGTAACAGACTGTAAGCTTCTTAGAACATGAGAGGCATCTGTAGTACAAAGATAAATTTCCAGGGTTTTGAGGTGCTCCTTGTATTCAACCCCTAAATTTTGTCAAAGAGGGGAAAAATCATGTTTATACAAATGACTAGTGTAATGTGCCTGGTCAATGACAACTTTTGAGAACATCAATTTTACACCTATCTTGCTGTTTCCCAGGGACTACAACGATTCACATGTGTTTGTGAAAACAACGGTCAAAAGTAATTACCTGGAAAGTGAGATTATTGAAAAGCTTTTTGTGTTAAGTAACACTAATAATCATGTCTACTGGGTTGACTTAACCGTCTGCAATTAAGTTAATGTCTATTAATTACATGTTTTTCCCCCTCCCAACATCGTATGTCCTATTTTCACTGTGGTTTTTAAGTTACTGTAATAAATTATCAGGGTTATCTATAATATGGTCACTTTAGGCACAAGTGTAGATTAAAAATAGAAACAATCAATGAGGAGGCTGATTTGATTTGGACATTAATGCCACGGTGAAATTACAATTCCAATTCACAAAATTTATTAACAATCACGCAGTGAAAATCTAGTTCAATGTGCAGCACGGATAAGGCTTAAAATTCACAACTGCTAGAAAAAAATAAATCTCTTTGATAAAACTTCCCAAGAACCCAACATGCAGCCTAACACTCAGCCTTAATACCTTCTATCTCTAAACACACCACAATTTACAAAACAGTTTTAAATATTATATTTTGATTTATTATTTACTTCTGATTCCTCAGTCAATCCTTTGAGGCCAGATATTATCCCCATTTTACAGAGAACAAACTGAGACCCAGCAGTGAACCATTCATTAGGTCAGCTCTCACAGCGAGGGTTCAGGCTTTGGCTCCTTAAGTTCGGCCCTCGTTCATTTTACCGTGGTGGTGGGGGGCTATGGGTGAGGGGCTTGTAAGGTTCCCTTTCTGAGGCTCTCAGGAAATCTTAGAACACCAGCCCCTTCTGGGGACTCTCGCCCGAGAGTCTCATCTAGACCCTGTCAATGCAGGGGCAGAAATTCACACCCAGGACAGAGCTCGGCCCCACAGAGATTATCCTGATGGGTGTTCTGTTGCACTCGCAGGGAACACTTGATGGCATCCAGACTGTGGCTCACACTCCTCCTCCTTGTCATCCAAGCTTCTGAACAAAATCAAAAACAATTAGGACGTCTGGGTAGAAGATATTCACACAGTCCTTGAATTTGATGCAGGGATAAAGGATTTAGTCCCAACTTTTGTTTATTTATGTATTTATTTTTTAACGTTTATTTTATTTTTTGAGACAGAGAGAGACAGAGCATGAACGGAGGAGGGTCAGAGAGAGAGGGAGACACAGAATCCGAAACAGGCTCCAGGCTCTGAGCTGTCAGCACAGAGCCCGACGCGGGGCTCGAACTCACGGACTGAGAGATCATGACCTGAGCCGAAGTCGGACGCTCAACCGACTGAGCCACCCAGGCGCCCCACAGTCCCGGCTTTTGAAGAGCTAAGAATGAAGAGTTCCAACTGATGTGGAGTCCTGAGGTTTTCAGCAACTTACGGGGGGAGAGGCCTCTTCTCGTTGCCAAAGCGGATCCTTCCAAACAGGGTTGCCAGATTTAGTAATATATTCTGTGTAATGTGTCCCGTGCAATATATGGGACATACTTACCCCCCAAAATTATTCACTGCTTATCTGAAATTCAAATTTCACTGGGTGCCCTATATTTTGTCTGGCAACCTTACTTCTACATCAGTGACACAGTAACACATTCCCAGGTTGCAGGCAGATTCTCCAATGAATCTGGTGACAGCTTAATAGTAGCTAGTAGAGCATTTACAATAATTTAATCCTCCGCTGCCCTGTCACTGAGCACATCTTCACAAGAACTTTGTAATGGCCGCAGAAGTGAAAACTGACGCTCAGAACGATTAGTTAATTGGCAGGTTGGAGGACCTAGTCCCAAGTTGTTCGGTCCCTAGCACAGCGCCCTGGGCTTACCACAAAGCAGACACGGCACACTATACCACCATGCATTACTCACCAACATGTGCTTAATCCTCGTAGGGTAGACCATTGGGAAGAGTTACTAGCAGTCTGCTACTCATTTCTGACAATCTCTGGCCATAACGCATCTCGTCAACTGGTTCCCAAGTCAGCACACAGTACAGGTCAATTTGTAACATAGGGGACAGGTTAGCTATTTACAACTTCTTTTTTCTTGGCCCTTTATGTACCTTAGGGGCAATCAGCGTTCTTTTGGGGAAGAAAGTAAGGGAGAAAGGCAAATAAAAGGAGTTCTGCAGGGACTTGTCTGTAAACCACCTGAACCCACCCTGGGAGACACAGGGGCTTCCTACCACCCCATTAGTCAAAGGCACCCCTGGGGCCACTAAGCCTGCTCAAACAGGACACAGCCCACCTCCTCCGGTCCTGGGGTTCTCTGGGGCGAGGGGATCCACTGAGAAGTTCAGCAGCCTCGCCTGCTCACGATCCTACCCACCAGAGGGGTGTCGCAGGGAGGGCTCCGTGCAAAGCCCTTCTGCCCGGACTTCTCTGCCCCCGGTTCACCCAGGCACAGCTGGGCAAGGAGGGGGTTTGGGGCTTAGGGGGAAAGAACGTCTGCACGCACTACAGAGAAAGAGAGGAAACTCCGGGACACAGAGAGGAGAGGACAATATCTTGTTGTTACAAGAGGAAACGGTGAGCAAATCCAGGCAGCCCTGGCCTGAAGCAGCCTTCTGCCTCCCACTAGCTGTGTGGTCTTGGGCAGGTTACCAAACTGCACTGAAGTCTGACATCCTGGTCTGAGGATCCCGGATAGAGCACAGGTGGTGCAAGGCAGGTAACAATGATTAAGAGCTGTTACAAATCCTGGGCATGTGGCCTTCATCACTTTTTCAAATACAACAAAACACATAAACAAAAAGCTGCTTTTGATTATCCAAGTACGGGGACGGGGTTTTTACTTGGGAAACTCATTGTTCGTTAAATATGATTTCCTCCTTCGCAGGGAGTAAAGCAACCAAGGTACCTCAGCAACTCTTCTGTGCAGATCTGCAGACAAGCAAATGGCATTCTTTGGAGTCTAAACCTCTAATATCATATGTTTTGCTGACATCATAGGTTTAAAACCCACTGGAGCATTCTGCGTGAAGACAACCTAACCCTTCTGTATACAGTCAGATCTGCTCGTAAAAGGGAATGTGGACGAACATACATGATGAACAGAGTTCCATATTGACATTTCTATAAACAAAAGGGCAGTTGAATCCCTTTAAGTCAATCGACTCATGAAGGAAAAAAAATAATTTGAATAACTCACTACTTCCACTGTCACTGTGTCAAATATTCTCAAATAATACTTTGGAAAAAGCAAACACAGAAATCCATGGGAAAAAAAAAAAAAAAACAGACCCAAAGTGAGAATGTGCATCTTAATTTCTATACACCAGGTAAACTTCATGTTCCTACATAATCCCTGTTGTCATGGTACAGTGGCCTTTTGTCAGCCTAGGACATTCGATAAATATTGATTTTATAATTTGAATAAATATCAACAATTATATTAGCTATTCAGTAAATATTTGATACAGGACATATTTTATAAAGAGAGCTCTTTAGGAATTTGCATTTGATTTTAAAAATTTTAGAATATATTGTTCATGGGTTTACCAACAGAAATTTGAAAGTCAGTAATTATTTAAGGGGAAAAAAAGACAATTGTTTATAGCCTTTATAAGAAAGCAATGGCTCCCACCTATGCTTGTCGATGGAATAAATATTATTTCCACTGCATTCAGAAAATTTTTAAAGCTGTGATGGCTGTACTAAGTTTGGCACTGTTTTTCGATATAGGACGTTATCGTGGCCACTCTGAGGAATATATGTCTAAAATATCCAAGCAACATGTCTATCGGCAAATTTAAATAAATGAAGACAAACATCTCCCAAAATAGGGAATGTTTCTGTGCCAGAATCACCACACTGTGTATCTAAAAGTAATTCTGCTAAAAACCTGTGGATAAAAAAGAAACCTGCCCCTATCTTTTGTTACAATTCGAATACCTACCACTGAGTAGATCTTATAACACTACCTGTGACCTCAAATGGTTAACCTTAAAGGGTAAAGATTCGACCCTCTGTACAAGGCATTTGATTTCAGACCTATGAATAAGATCTTTGAATTCAATGAATACTCTTTTCTGAATCCTGCTTAATTTTTTTTAATCCCAAACATAAATTTAGCCACCTTAAGGCTGCCACTTTGTCCCCGCCCTCCACAATCCTTATGGCTGGTGGCTCACTAAGGTCCCCCACCTGACTGCTAACGTCTGTGGCACTGCATCCCCCCTGGTGCCTGTGGGCCCGCGGGCACAGGCTCCTCCACAGCGGGGCCGCCTGTCCAAGGTCCCGTGGCCTCTGAGGAGTACCAGGCCACGCGTGGTCTGGAGGCCACAGCCGCCGCTGCAGGTCTTATCATTGAACAGGTCCCACAGACGGGATCCCATTCTGAAAACCTCCCGCACTCCAGAAGGCAAGACCCTGGCACCGGTCTTCTGTCCTTCGGCTCACTGGACTCCATTTCCGATAAGGAAAACACACAGGGGACTCACAAACACAGACGCCAGAATCAAAAACACGTATTTGGAACAAAGCTGGAGAATCACTGAAAACAAACTAATGATCTTCTCTATCAAAGTTTATGAAAAGAACACAAAAGTAATTGGCTTTTCATTTGTTATTATGATTATGAACAAGTTGGAAGGGACATTGAAATCATGGTGAGATGTTAATATATAACACTTTTCATAATATATGAACTTGGAAAGAAGCAACAGCAAGTGCCATCCGACCAAAGAGCTTTCCCGAATGAAGGCGCGCTCACACACGCACGTGGGCACGCACACACACATGACTACACAAACACACTTGCACGGGTGTGCCCACACATCTGAAACTATTCAACTTTTCACAGCAGAAATCAGAAACTCAAAAACTAAAATGTAAGCTTAGTGCAATTTCCATTTATGTGGTATCTTGCAAGGTTGTTATTATCATACGTTATACACATTATTACATATAGTATATAGACTATATATACAGGAAATAGTTCTATTGTGGAATGAAAGTTAAAATTAAGCATCTATGCTCAAGGTTACTATTCACAACAGGAGAGAGAACTTTGTAACTTTGTTGTTTTAAACTACTGATTTGTTATTAAATTAGGATTACCACTTTGTTATGCACCTTTGGACAGTTTTCAATATTAAGAATTTAAAAATCTATACTTGAACAAACGTGTTTGAGAAGCAAACTAAGGTAGAAAATAAGAGCAGTTTACAAATACTGGATATTTAGTTCCAACAGAACCTATGAGGTACCAAAAACGTTAAGGGGGGGCGGAAATCTGGACATTTACAACAATTACTGTTTATGTGTATGAAAACGTAAGTTCCAATTATTCTTCATCAAAATAAATTAAAAGTCAGTATCCTGACAACATATTCATGAAAATGCTCTTGAAATTCTGGAAATTCAAGGTGGGTATAATAATATTTATATATATATATATGCATGAACCTTGCCCCTGAAACATTTCTTACTTCTAAACTGGTGTGTGTGCTATCACGGACAATGCCAGATGATTGTACAGACGGCTCCCCATTTTCTTTTTAAAAAAATTTTTTTAGTCTTTATTTTTGAAAGAGAGAGAGACAGAGCGTGAGCAGGGGAGGAACAGAAAGAGAGGGAGACACAGAATGTGAAACAGGCTCCAGGCTCTGAGCTGGACGCAAGCCTCGAACCCACGAACCGCGAGATCATGACCGGAGCCGAAGTCGGACGCTTACCCGACTGAGCCACCCAGGCGCCCCTATGGCTCCCCATTTTCTAACGAGTATCATGGCAGGTCAGCGTCGTAGGTTCTGGGGGCCACACCGCCAGGGCTTCGAGTCCGTCCCTGCCATCAGTGCCATCTGTGCGAGTGTGACCAAGCTACTGCTCCTCAGAGCCTACAGACAGAATAGGGCTAATGACAGTCCTCACAGGAACGCCGCGAAAATGCAATGAGTTAATACATGTAAAACGCTCACACAAAAGTGCCTGGCTCATAAGTAAACCCTCAAATCAGTGTTAGTTGTTGTTACCATTATAGTTATAATTATTAATCATCATGGCTTTGAAATATGATTAGCCATGAAAAGCCATTTATGATATGCAATTATGGTTAGTGAGAGCAAAAGCATAAAATAAAACAGGAAGTTAAGGAAATCTGCTCTCTATCCAGCCCACTGACTCTACGATCCGGTGGCCTCGAAGTTCTCAAAGCACCAAGGCCGCATCCTGCTCATGTCTCTGCTCCCAAGACAGTAAGCCCAGCGCCTCGCAAGACAGCAGTTGCTCGAGCGGTGACTGATTCAGAGTTAAATAGTTTCTGTACAAGAAATTTTAAACTACTCGCTATAAAGTCAAAGATCAAATTAACGGACAAGAATTCTACCAAAGGAATGAACTACATGCTCAGGTGTCTCTGATGAAATATTAGATCACTATTTCTCATCACTCCCCCACAAGGCAGCAAGTCTCCATCACATGGGAAATAAAAACAGCAACACTCCTACTTTACAGCTACGACCACCACCCTTCTCGACTGAGCGTTTTTCTGCGTGTGCCGTAATAAGTGAATGGCAAACACTACCTCCCTGACTCCTCAGAGCAGCCCCGTGACGTGGTTAATTAACACCTCCATTTTACAGATGGGGAAACGGAGGTTAGGAGATGTTAAGTAAATTGGCCGTAGTCTCACACAGCTATCAAGAGGGCCAACTGTGTTTAAAATCCAAATATGTGACCTCAGAGTCCTTACTAAATGGCAGTATGTTATGAGTAAAACTCGAAAATCTGTTCAATTTGGGGTGCCTGGGTGGCTCAGTGAGTTAAGCGTCTGACTTTGGTTCAGGTCACGATCTCACGGTTCGTGAGTTCAAGCCCCACGTCAGGCTGTGTACAGACGGCTCAGAGCCTAGAGCCGGCTTCCGGTTCTGTGTGTCCCTCTCTCTCTGCCCCTCCCCTGCTCACACTCTGTCTCTGTCTCTGTCTCTCTCTCAAAAATAAATAAACATTAAAAATAAAAAAAATCTCTTCAATTTATGCCCTGGCTTTGTGTAGTACAGCAGGATAGCTTCCCAACTTCCAACCACCAAAGATTAACATGCATTAGATCTTGTGACTGTCAAAATACATCATTATCTTTTCTCTTGCTTGGGATCTTCATAACCATAAAAAGACATAATCTTTACTTCACCTTGAATGCAGGATGAGTCTCTGTAGCAGAAACACCAATGGCCATAATTGTACAATTGTGCCCGCAGCAGTGCTAAGAAAACCCATAGGGGCAAAGGAACAGCAGGGCTGACCTAGTTGGGACGGGTTTTGCAGAATGAATGGGATGGACAGGTAAGGGCTGAGAGAAACAAGAGTAATGATGATCAAGTATGATAGCCAATGGCCAAGAAGTGAAATCCAAAAGGGAGCTAAAAGAATTGGGCAACACTGCCACAATCAGAGGTCTCCATGTCCTAATAGGAGAAAGGAGGCAGGGAGAGGGGACAATCAAAGCCAACGGAGGTATGTCAGATTACTGTGACAACACGGTCCTTATGTGACCATGGGGCCAAGCTACTGGAACAGAATATACATAAGCAAAAGAGACATTCTCCCCACCTCTGTGATACACTTCTCTGACTGTAAGGATGTATAATAATGTACACGTCTACCTGTCGTTAAAAATGGCCACCATCCTCTAATGGGGGCGGTGTCAGGGGTTATAGCTCTGGAACTGGTCACTCAAGGATAACGCCAGCTCCAAATGCATAGAAATAAAGCAGTGAAACTCCATCTCACTATTAGATGGTTCAGATGAAGTGTGTTAAAAATGAGTACAGCACTCTTCGGTGTTCTACAGAAACAAAGACAACCCAGTGACGGGGATGCGGCAATTAACAAGGCACTAAGCTTGCAAATGCATGGGAATACAGCCGAGATGAAACCACCCCAGTGGAGGATGAGAAAGCTTCTCTAGTAGTCCCTGGCTACTCACTGATGCAACCATTCACTTTTGGTGGAGATAAGACCATGTGCTGCCCCCATTTAAACTAGGGAATGAGTGGCCGGGAGATACCCAGGGAGACGCCACGGGTGCTCTGGCCATTCCTCCCCTCCCCATCACGGCTATTGCCAGAGAACCCCAAGATAAGCGGAGTGCAGAGCAAACAGCGTGCACATCACAAGCGCCCTATGGGAATGGACAAAGGTAGTACAAGATGTGAGGCCCTCAGTGCAACAGAGGTACCTGTGAGGTACCCCACAATCTGGGCACATGCAAATTAAGTCACTGGCCTGACAGTTCGCAGTAGTTGAGACGTTACTGGTTAGTTTTTTACTCTATTCCCTCAAGCTCCCTTCTCACTCCCAGGTCCCCAGTCTGTAACAAGTGGATGTACAGCTAAAGCTTGGGGCAGTAATCCCTCCACCTTCAGCCCAGTACATGTTCTACAAATCTGAATTTTCCACAGATCAGACTTTTCTAGAGTGGGAAAGGAGGAAATAGATAAAAATATTAGCTGTAATTTTCTCTGTGGAATGGAAGCCAGTGTTTTAATCATGTATCATCATTTTTACTACCGTTATACCGAGTTGTTCCCTTCGAAAATGGTAGCTCTGGCCTTTAGAAAAAAGTTGATTGCAGGGGCACCTGGGTGGCTCAGTCGGTTAAGAGTCCAACTTTGGCTCAAGTCATGATCTCAGGGTTTGTGAGTTTGAGCCCTGCGTCGGGCTCTGTGCTGACAGCTCAGAGCCTGGAACCTGCTTGGATTCTGTGTCTCATTCTGTCTCTGCCCCTCCCCCACTTGTGCTCTGTCTCTGTCTCTCAAAAATAAATATTTAAAACACCGCAGTACCACCCCATAGAGGTGTTACAAACACAACTAGGTAAGGGGGTGAGAGGAGGGTCAGGGTGGCTGATAAAACCCACCCTAAATCCATGACCTCCTAGGGTAGATGCGTCATTCAAATGAAAATTGTGTAACTCTGAAAGTAAGGGCAAGAAAGCCCCCCTTGGTCTCTTCCCTACCAGTGTGAGTCTTGACTAGATCAAAGACAAAGCCTTCCCAGTAAAGGAAATTTGGCAGAAAATGATAAAAACTGACAGAAAAAAATCATAGGAGGTAAGAATACTAATATCAGAAAATTACTCAGTGCAATGGGACAGCTCATCTCAAGATCAAAGTCAGAAACGTTGTTTTGGCTTTGCTTTAGTAAGTGTTATCAGT
Organism: Panthera leo; assembly: GCF_018350215.1. Classification (NCBI taxonomy): domain Eukaryota; kingdom Metazoa; phylum Chordata; class Mammalia; order Carnivora; family Felidae; genus Panthera; species Panthera leo. Next base: position 140,547,850 of record NC_056683.1, on the reverse strand, counting down.
TCCCACTGGCTGATCCAAAGTGAAAGGGGAGGACACGATCACATTTCTGCGATGATTTGGACACTATCATGACGTTTAAGTATGAGTTCTCTTGCAGAATGAAGTTTTGCAACAATGTGCAGACGTTTACCTTTTATTATCAATATGGTTCATGTGTTCAGGCTACAAAAAGTAAATGCAATTAAACACAATATGTGTGTAAAAGTTTTAATAATAGAAGAGCAACTCAAGACATGGTAGTTTTGTACAGCTATAAAAAGGAAAACTTTTAAGGTATAGGAAGCTGAATATTGAAGTAAATTAACAAACAGTAAAGAGCCAATGTTAATATAAACACAGGAGTTAACTGAGGCCGTGAGTGTCGGTTAAATGGCAAATAATCCATTACAACCAATGTTTAAACATGTGTCAATTAAATACAAGCAGACAGCCTTGCAATTCGAGTTTAAAGGTTTCTTTCACTTCTTGCAGATTCATATATAGTCTTTTCAAACATGAGCATTTTCTCTGAACGTAAAACCCTTCCTTTACACTCTATAAACAAACACTATAAATAAGACTTTGCCAATTAAGTTTATCAGAGCAGGTATGGTATTCCACTCAATTTAGAAATAAGACAATCCAACAAGTATTATCCATTTCAAATCATCTGGGTAATTTTTACAAAACCACAACACCGTATTCTCACTGCTTTTTGCTTCTCTTTTCTTCAAGGACTATCAATAAAACATATGCTATGGGCTGCTCTTATGAGCCACAGTCTGAAAATTTTTCAAAATGTTTAAAATATACAGAATATTTCTTTCCAGAAGAACTTTAAATACAGAGCAATGTTTAATAATAACCTCCCATTATTGAAAATGAAAAGTCTTCAGTCACAAAAAAACCAGTCTCTTCCTGAAATACACTCAGTTTAGCCTGAGAGAAATGTTCTGATTTCCTTCTAGTTCTACAGTGAAGCCTCACCACAACTGCCTCTACCTGCACCACCCACCCATTCCCGCCCCGCCACTTCCCCCCAAGCACTCACAAGGGAGGTGCTTCTCCTCACTTGACTCTTGTTTCCCAGTAACATGGAGTCATTCCAGTACACGCCCCACCCCAAAAAAATTTCCTAAAAAGCAAGTACACACCTAACAGGTCCAAGGAGATCCAAACCCCAATTTGGAAAATAACCACTTTGGAGCATTTCCCATTCACCCAGCATGTTTTTTCTTACAGAGTGATGTTCAGGTACCTTAAAAGAGCACCGTGGAACAAAAGGAAGGATCTGAGAATTCTATTTTGAAAAGAGAATTAAGGAGAAATTTGAGAAGACCTGGGGAAGTTGGAAAGAGAATTTGTTTCAATGACTCTCAAGCTGATAGTGCCTATCATGACTTATTCCTACTTCCGAGGGTTGGTCATGCTACTTTTGAGGTACAACCATGCTATCCCTTTTCCTGTCTCTAAGCTTCTGCCCTGATACATGAAGAGATGACCGGCTAATCCCCAGCTGCCCTGAGCCCTCCTCCCAACTCCAGCCTGTGTCTTGTCTGCAACCATGTGAGAAATGCCTAGCAAAACCTCACCCCTCCCAAATTCCTGACCTACAAGAAATGGCAGAGCTCATAAAATAAGTGTTTTAATTAAATGAAGTTTTAAGCGGTTTGTTATAGAAACAATATTACTAACAATGTATGCAGATGGCAAAGCGCATGGCGGATGAAAAACACTTAGCGAGACAAGAAAAGCTTATGCTAAATGTCTGAGGGGCATAGGAAATAGGGTATCAGTAAGGAACAAACCAAGATAGCCTGGAAAGCTCAAGAATTGGGATCACTAGACAAATCAACAGAATTAACTCAAGTGCTCAGGGCTCACAGGGTGGGGAGGGCGTGTGATGGCAACACGCCATGAGAGTAAGTACTGAACACTGACTCCTTAAGCCTCCTTCTTTAATTCAGTTCCACTACCTCAGCAGCCACAATTAAACCCCACCCGCCAATTCTGCAAGCAGAAGACTACAGGCACTTTCTCTGGAAAAAATAAACTACTCTAGAGAAAAGATTCTCTTTTCTTTTCTGTTCTTTTTTTTTTTTTTACTTTGTTTGTTTGTTTGTTTGTTTATTTATTTATTTTGAGGCAGAGACAGAGAGAGACAGAGAATCCCAAGCAGTCTCCTCACTGTCAGCACAGAGCCCGACCTGGGACTCAAACTCACCAACCGTGAGATCATGACCTGATCCCAAGTCAAGGGCCGGACGGATGCTCAACTGACTGAGCCACTCAGGCATCCCTAGAGAAAAGACTTTCAGATAGGGACCCCAGGGAGTCCCCAGTGAGAAAGCGGCTGGAAATATGATGACCCTAAGGAGGTGCCTACCAGTCCACAAGCCCAGCTCATAAGGAGAGCTTCCAATCAGCACTGCAGTGCTTTACCCTTTGAACACTTCTGAGGAACAAGAAGTGCTTCTGGCATAAGAGAGATTACAAAAGGTAAAAAGAGTAATTTAGAAGAAACAGATAATGCAAGAAACTGAGATAATGCAAGAAATAGGAAAAAAAATGTTAAGTAACACTTTCAGAGCAGGAAAAAAAGGCGTTACATCCATGAAATAAAGAATGTTATAAAAAAAAGGAACAAGGTACCAAAAAGGTCCACTTTGAAATAAAAAATGAAGAGAAAAATAAAATAATAAGAGGTTGGAAGGTAAAGTCAAAGTTACCTCTTGGAAAACAATAAAGGAATGGAAAAATTAGTAGAGGACAGAAAAGAATCAATCCCATATCCAAATCCAACTAATAGGAGTTTTGAGATTAGGATAAAGGGATGGGCAACTAACTAGGAGGCTCAGCTGGTTAAGCATCCAACTTTGGCTCAGGTCATGATCTCATGGTTCCTGAGTTTGAGCCCCATGACCGGCTTGCTGCTGTCAGCACGGCCTCTACTTCGGATCCTCTGGCCCCTTCTCTCTTTGCCCCACCCCTGCTTGCTCTCTCTCTCTGAAAAATAAAATAAATATTAAGAAAAAAAAAGAATACATGGAAAGAAAGGAATTATCAAATAAATATTACAAGATAATTGCCCAGAAATTAAAAACAGTACAAACTTAGTGCCCAGAATGAACAGAAGACCCACAGAAACACATGGTATTATTTTAGAACGTGGGTGAAAATCCTTATAGCTCCCAGGGAATAAGGGGGAGCAGGTCACATAGAAAAGAAGGGCCACTCATCAAAATGGTATCTTATTTCTCAACAGCTACATGAAGCATTTAAATGCAGGAATATTAGAAGTTAGGTTTCATTTATTTTTTAACTCTTAGAGAAAATGATTTCCATCCTAGATAACTCTGTCTAGTCTCATCAAACTATTTAAAGGCTATAGTAAAGCTATTTTTAAAACTGTAAGGTCAAAAAAATTTACATCCCAAGCACACTTTCTCATGATGCTACTGAAGGATGTGCACAATCAAATGACAAGTGATTAAAAAACAGGGGTGCCTCGGTGCTGTCGGTTGAGCATCCATCCGACTTCAGCTCACGTCATGATCTCACGGTTCATGGGTTTGAGCCCTGTGTTGGGCTCTGTGCTGACAGCCCAGAGCTGGGAGCCTGCTTCGGATTCTGTGTCCCACCCCACACACCGCCCCCCCCACCTCTCCCCCACTCCCACTCTATCTCTGTCTCTCAAAAATGAAAAAAACATCTGGGGTGCCTGGGTGGCTCAGTCGGTTGGGCATTCGACTTTGGCTCAGGTCATGATCTCGTGGTCCGTGAGTTCGAGCCCCGCGTCGGGCTCTGGGCTGACAGCTCAGAGCCTGGAGCCTGTTTCGGATTCTGTGTCTCCCTCTCTCTCTGACCCTCCCCTGCTCATGCTCTGTCTCTCTCTGTCTCAAAAATAAGTAAAACGTTAAAAAAAAATTTTTAAACTTAAAAAAGAAAACAGAATATCCATATGTATAATGCAAAGACCCAGAAAAATAATGAATGAGCATTCCAGGAGATAGCTATATACATCTAAGGTAACAATCACTCCAAATGGGGGTAAGAGGCTCTGAAAATCCAGAAAATATGTCTCTTAGGAAAAAAAGTACAATTGAAGAAAATTATCTGGCAGGTGTGAAAGTATGAAAAACTATGTTATAGCTTTGCTGCTGGAGGGTACAACCCTAGAAAGACCTAAGATAGATAGATAGTAAAAACAATAAAACAAAACCACGAGAAAAAAATGAGGCAAACTTGAACTCCAGGCAAAACTAAAAGTTATCTAAGAAAGGAAATATAATTATTGTATAGTACAATACTTATCTTAGTAGTGAACAATACTTAAAAAGAAGTAATAGTGAAAACAGTAATCTGGTCTTAACAGAAAGTTAAATATGTTTACCCACGGAGAATGGGGAAGAGAAGGAATGAGAAGGTTTACAGCAGCTATTGTCCTCATCTACTCAAGTCATTAAATAATTCCAAATTGAAGGATTTAGAAGATAGTATATATTGGTGATTATATAAATGTACCTATACATTCTTAAAAGAAATACAGATATTACAAGAACTTTTCATTTGATTTTGCGACATCACCTATAGTTACACATTTCTAGATTTGGTCTGTTTTTGAAACCTTAGACTACCTGGGTTACAATTTATCCTAGGAGAAAGGGACATATATGGTGCCTATACCTCATTTTTGTTTCCTAATGCTTGATTCTCTATACTTGGCATGAAGAAGGGCAGGGACTCTTCATTGCTTGATTTCAATTAACTGGCCATTAATCACCTCCATTCCTCACTTTACTACCACCCCTCAGAAAACAAACCACCTGCCCTGTCCAGGCCCCGCTAATGTGAATCTGTGGGCGATCTTAGAGACTAATGGCGCTCTCCAACAGTCAGGACAGCACTGGCGTCACACACAGGATTAACGAGGGACAACGCCCGTTTAGAACCTTGCAGGTTTCTGCTAGGTCATTAACTGAGCAAACACAACAGTGGTTTCACTCAACTGCCAGGATGACAGAGATCTATACTGAAATAGAAGTATCGAAATAAACACTGAATAGATTTACCATGAAGTTGTTCCTTCCAGGGAATGAAAAGGATTTAAATTTTGAGATCCTCCTTAAACCAATGAAAGAGGTTTTCTCTAAAAGCATCAACCAACCATTCCTCTCTATCGTGAGCGCTCATTGTTGTCTCAAGCGAAAACCTCAGCTCGTGGTACACTGAAAGCCACCGCCCCTTCTCCACCTGCTGGCCCCGCGTCTGGCGTTGGCGCCTCTAGCGTCCTGAAGGCCTTCCCTTGCCTCCCATGCTCACTGGGTCGCCTACGGGGCCTCGGCTAACAGCACAGAATCTGTCACATGGCACCGTTTCGTGGAGGACCTTTACCCCTCAACCAGACTCCTCCTCCTCAGGGGAAAGCGCCATGAATTTCTTCGCCGCATCTCCGATAATAACCAGCACCCTGCCTGGCAAAGAATCTCAGTAATTCTCTTCCGGATATACTGATCAAATTACAACAATGCCATAATTACGGATCTAAGCATGGCAAGAAATTCTGATGAGGGTTTGATGAGAAATACTCAACTTTTACAGGCATTTTCTTTAGACTCTTTTTTAACCGAGGTGGTAGAAGACAAAGGCCACACTGCAATCGACGTTTAAAAGGAAGAACCAACCGACTAAAAATAATCCATGTTTGTACTTCATGCAAATCGCTGATGCTCCTGGACCGTTGCCAAGCTGAAATTCAGGTGGAGCAAGCAGCAATTTCCAATACCCTCAGCAGCAAAGAAAGTGAGCAGCGCCACCCTGTCCTCCCCACCTCCCACACCTGTCACCGGGGTACGTCGTTTCTACCCGTGGCAGGATACGGAGAGTTTGCAGCGGAGTCAGTGTGCCTCACAGCACATTCTGGATAACGAGAACAGGATTCAAGGGAACCTGACCCAGGAAGCATAAAAGTTTCCAAATCGGCATTTCAGCAGTTACTGTCGATAGGTCTTTTATTACAATGTGATAACAAGATAGAATTGTCTTTGCAAAGTTGGGGTTCCTGTCAGCTGAGAATTTTCACATGACTCTGTAAAGCAGACAAATATGGAAACAGAACTACAAAACAGAAAAGCAAAACTCTTAAGTAATAATCAGGTAACATCAACACCACTAGTACCTTCAGGTCAGGATCACTTGCTTTACAAACTGAGATTTAAGCACTGAAGACATTTAAATCTTCTTTCATTCATTAAGCAATTCAACAGCATTAAAAAAAGAGTATCTTGCTTGTAACCTAAAAAATGTAAATGTACTACCACGTACACTTGAGTCAGCGGCCATCTGGAGGGAAAATGGGGAGAAATGTGGAACAAACAGAATAACAGTTTGATTCTATTACAAGGAAGCCCAAGAAAATATGTAGCTAGAGAAAGTAATATATCACATTTAAATATATCCTACTGGAAGGTAGAACTTGTGATTCGGGAAAGGCAATGGTTCTCTTTTAGACTAACAAAGCCCAAAAATTACGTTCTGTTTTGAATTCTACTAATGAAGATGCCCCTACCGTGGCATTAAGTAGGACTTTAAGTAAAGGTCCACGTAACAAAACAGCACAGCGAAAATCCCTTTTTCATGACGACACACAACAGTTTCTAATAATTTTTATCGCAGGAAAACAAAGTGTTTTCCTGGTGTTGAGATGGATTCTATACCACATACTGGGACTTCCATGTTACTTTATTTAAAGACTACCCCAAAATGATGTCTAGGAAATGTTTATACAGTAAAACTCAAAGGCAGTAAAATTTATGGAAGAAATACCAGCTGTGAAGAAATCTGTATTTTCCCTATCTTGATCCCTAGATCCCTATCGAGCCTATTGTTACAAGTTCATTTCTTTCACAGGTACTGCATTTACTTTCCGCTTAAAGCAAAACAAAACAAACAAAAAACAAGAAAACGTGGACAAAGCACGTAACGCAACAATTTCAAGACACTGAACACCAGGCAAAAAGGACAGTGGTCCCTGAGAGACGAAAACAAGGGGAACCCTGTGCCTGCAGAGTCTACTACCTAGAGTGAGTTTCCAAGCCACTGTGCCAGGTGAAGAAAAGCAGGCAGAGTCTGGACATCTGTCCCTAAGTTGAGGAAATGGAGCTGGGGGTCCACAAAGGCTAAGAGGGTGGTGTTCTCGGGGAAGGACAAGAAGAAAGCTTCACAGTAAGGGCTCGGGACACTAGCGGTCTCCCCTCGGGCACTGGGCAGAGTAATGTTCACCCCAAGTGAGTGAAAGAACAATCTAAAGATGGAGAAAGAACAAAAGAAATGGAAGGAATAATTCTCGGAGCTCACACAGAAGATTTGCTATTCAAACCAGTCAGAGGGGGAAAACTGCATGTAACACTTGGAAGGAATGTGCCTCAAAAGTGGAACAAAAACTAGTGCTAACCAATGCCTGGGTCCCACAACCAAAGCTTAAAAGTAAGGCCCAAAAGGATCAGGCTGTTTCCAAGTAACATAACTTGGTCCAGCATCAGAGCTCATGGATGTTTATACAAATACACATGTACGCACACCCAACACTCAACAAGGGAAAGCTTACAATGTCTGGCACCTAATTGAAAATTACCAGAAATGAAAAGAAGCAGGAAAAGTGACCCAAAATAAAAGGAGAAAAAAAAAAAAAAAAAAAAAAAAACAATTGAAATACACATAAAAATGACAAAGATGATGGAATTGGTAGAATATTTGGGCAGTTATAAATGTATTCCAACTGTTTAAAAAGGTCGAGAAAAATGTACATCTTAGAGATATGGACATGAAAACTATGTGAAATAATCAAACTGAACTTCTAGAGATGAAAATTACAATGTCTGATGCCAAAAATACATTGGATGTATTTAATGGTAGATTAAAACAATACAGAAGACTAGAAATCTAAAATTGAAGACATGACACAGAGAGAACAAACAAAGAAGGGCGCCTGGGTGGCTCAGCTGGTTAAGCTTCCGACTTCGGCTCAGGTCATGATCTCAAGCTTCGTGAGTTCGAGCCCTGTGTTGGGCTCTGCTGTCAGTGCAGGGCCCACTTCAGAGCCTGTCTCCCTCTCTCTCTGCCCCACCCCTGCTGGTGCCCTCTCTCTCTCTCTCAAAAATAAAACAAACGTAAAAAAAAAAAAAAAAAGGAAAAGAAAAAAAAAAACACACAGAGAAACAAGCTGCCAGGAGATCGAATATATATGGACTCAAATGCTGCAAAAGGGGAGAGGGTGGAGGTACAAAAAAATTTGTGAAGAAGCAAAGGCTGAAAATTTTCCAAATCCGATGAACTATAAATCCACAGATCCAAAGTGGCCAACAAACTCCAAGCAAAAGCCACACAGAGAAAACTACAGCCATACAGATGACTAGTCATACTGTAATTAAATTGCCTAAAACCAATGATAGAGAAAATCTTAAGAGGAACCAGAAAAAAACCAGTATTACAGAAAGAACAATGAGATAAGAATGACTTCTTATCAGAAACACTGAAAACCAGAAGACAGTGGAGCAGTATCTTTAAAAAGCACTGAAAGAAAAATACTGTCAAACTAAAGTTGTACATTCACCGAAAACATCTTTAAAAAATGAAGTTATCATACATTTCACATGAAAGAGCCCAAGTGATTTAAAAAATGGTAAACCGAACTTCAAAATTAAAGAATTTTTTGTTTGTTTCGGAAGACACCGTAAAGAAAGGGAAAAGATAAGCCACAAATTGTGAGAAAATATCTGCCAAAGACGTGTATCCAGGATATAAAAACAACTCTTAAAATTCAGTTAGAAGACAGAACCGCCCAATTTTAAACTGAGCGGAAGATCTGAATGGACTTCTCACCCAAGAAGGTATACAAATGGGCGATGTACACATGAAAGAAAGCTCCCTGTCATCCGCTTTTAGGGAAATGCAAACTGAAACCCCAGTCACATCCATAAGGGTGGCGACAACGAAGGGACAGAAGACGCAGGAAGATGTGAGGAGGCAGAGAGGATCACCTCTGGCAGGAAAGTAAAATGGTGCAGCCACTTTGGAAGAAAACCGGCAGGTTCTTAAACTGTTAGAAAGAAATGTACCACATGTCCTAGCAAAATTCCACTAGTAGGGGACTACTCAAAAGAAATGAATTGGGTGCCTGGCTGGGCTCAGTGGGTGGAGTGTGCAACCCTTGATCTCAGAGTTGTGAGTTCGAGCCCCATGCTGGGTGTGGAGATTACTTAACAATAAAACCTTAAAAAACAAAACAAAAAACACCAAGAAATGGAAACATAGGTCTACAGAAAGACTAACAAATGACAATTCCTGGCAGAACTAGTCATAATAACCAAAAGGTGAAACAACCCAAATGTCCATCAAGTGGTAGATAAATCAAATGTATAGCAGGTAATTAAAACTATGACAATAGCAAAGAGGCCCAGAGGGGAGAAGAGGAAGCCGAAGGCAGGCGGTGATAAGGGAGAAATGTGTATCTGAAACCCTAAAACAACACAACAACCAATACTAATAAATGCCACTAAAAAATGCCACTGTTCCAGGGGATGTCACTCTCTCAGTTAAAACATACTGGCCAAGACCCTGGGGCGCCTGGGTGGCTCAGTCGGTTAAGTGTCCGACTTCGGCTCAGGTCACGATCTCGCGGTCCGTGAGTTCGAGCCCCGCATCGGGCTCTGTGCTGACCGCTCAGAGCCTGGAGCCTGCTTTGGATTCTGTGTCTCCCTCTCTCTCTGCCCCTCCCCTGTTCATGCTCTGTCTCTGTCTGTCTCAAAAATAAATAAACGTTAAAAAAAATTTTTTTTTAATAAAAATAAAAATAAAATAAAATAAAACATATCGGCCAGTATCTAACGGTAAACTCAAAGAGATTTTTCTTTTTTTTTTTTTTATAATTTTTTTAACGTTTTTTTATTTATTTTTGAGACAGGGAGAGACAGAGCATCAACAGGGGAGGGGCAGAGAGAGAGGGAGACACAGAATCGGAAGCAGGCTCCAGGCTCTGAGCCATCAGCCCAGAGCCCGACGCGGGGCTCGAACTCACGGACCGCGAGATCGTGACCTGAGCTGAAGTCAGACGCTTAACCGACTGAGCCACCCAGGCGCCCCTCAAAGAGATTTTTCTATGTGCTTTCACTTGGCTTTTTAACCACGTGAATTTCACTGACATAGTAACATTATGTCTTGTGTGAAGAAGATGGCAGAAAAAAGTATTTGGGGTTGTTTTTTGTTCAGTGTTGTGAGGTTTCCGAAGAACGATTTAACCTTTATCCTTTCTGATCTTCAGCACAATTACAACACTTTCCTCTCCACCTCCACACAATTAGCTTTTCATGTACAGTAACCAAACAAGATTATTTACTAGAAAACTCTTTGATAACCGTAACTCAGTGTGCTTTAAAATGTGGTATGCTGCAAAAAAAGAGTCAATAATGCTTCCCTTGTGAGAAACTGAGACATATGAGTAATGATTCTAGAACTCATATGGCTTTGTTATTACAAGGTTTATAAGGCTAAAACTCCCAGAAGAGTTGACAGGATTTAAAATCCCGAACTGTCGTCAATCTGAACTGATTTAGACTGCACATCTTTATTCAGATTAGAAAATAAAACGTACACCGATGTTACTAAAATATATCCATAGTAAAAGCTCAAAATTCAGAACTCCGCTGCAGTTTTGACTTCACTCCTCCCCATGTTCTGGGCTTTTTGTTCTTCTAAAACCCTGGGCATTGTCAAACCTTGAATGGATAAAATAATTTTTTCAAGTCAGGCGCCCTTTGGGAAATCACATCTAAATTAGCCCAGCAAAATGTTGTAGAAAAATGTTCCATGAGGAAAAACTTTTGAGATACAGACAGAATCTCTGTTCTGGTCAAAAAAGAACTAACCAGGACAGTGAAGAAATCTGGGGGTTGGAAAAACAACAAAAAGACATAGACTACATCACACTTTTCATCATAACCACAAATACATATTCCCTCTGCTTTTCTATATGTAATAAGGGTAAAATACGTCACTAAGTGGCTATGGAAATCTGAAAATAGATACGATGGGGGCACCTGAGTGGCTCAATCAGTTATGCGTTCCACTCTTGATTTTCAGCTCAGGTCATGATCTCGTGCTTCCTGAGACTGAGCCCCCATGTGGGGCTCTGCACTCTACACATGGGATTGATTCCCTCTCTCCCTCTCTCTCTGCCCCTCTCCCACTCCTGCGCTCTCTCTCTCTCTCAAAATAAATAAATAAACCTTAAAAACAAACAAATAAACAAAATATCATGTTTTAACTACTGATATAAACTAGTAAATCAAACTGAACCAAAAATAAATGGACTGGGGCGGGGGGGGGCATTCATTCAAGACAAACAAGTAGAATGATTCTGAAGAGTTAAAAATGTGAACTAAATGGGGCACCTGGGTGGCTCAGTCGGTTAAGCATCTGACTTTGGCTCAGGTCACGACCTCACTGTTCGTGGGTTCAAGCCCCGCATTGGGCTCTGTAGTGACAGCTCAGAGCCTGGAGCCTGCCTCAGATTCTGTGGCTCCCTCTCTCTCTGCCTTCCCTGACTCACTCTTTCTCTTTCTCTTTCTCTCTCTCTCTCTCTCTCTCTCTCTCTCACACACACACACACACACACACACACACACACACACACAAATAAACATTAAAAAAATGTAAACTAAATGGAACATTCTTTATTAATTTCATGTGCCTCTAGCTTCTATTTAATATGGGAATTTTGCAATGCTTAAAAAACGGAGTTCCTTTTAAATCAACCATAAAAAAATTGGTTTCACTGCATAAAAATAAAAATACACATGCAGTTAGATGAGCAACTTAGATATTCACTAATAAACTTACATATCCTATTAAAATTCATTTTAAAATAATTTATAGGAAACAATAAAGCACAGAATTTGAGAACCAGAAAGGATATTAAAGCACATTTAGTTGGCTCTTTATTACATTAACTTACAAACTACATTTTCCCAACACTGTTCAAAAGCCCCTGATGGGTCAAGAGAAGGGTCTATATTCTGTGCTGTCCAGTAAGACTGCCACCAACCACATGTAGCTACTTAAATTTAAATCCATTAAAATTAGGTAAAATGTGAACTTCGCTCCTCAGTCACACTACCCCACTTCCAGAGCTCAGAGCCACAGGGACCAGCTGGCTACTACCCCGCACAGCATCAAGGGAGACTGAACTTTTCACTTGCAAAAGAGAATGTGAGACTGTTACAACATGCAATTGTAATGGATGCCTGTGAAATAAAGTATCACTTACTTCTATGGTTTTCTATTTAGTCTCTTTAAAAGAAACAAAATATTTTTAAAAATCCTGAAAGTTTCAAGTGCCTTTTTTTTTAGTGGATTTTTTTTTATATTTATTTATTTTTGAGAGAGAAACAGAGCATGAGCAGGGGAGGAGCAGAGAGAGGGGGACACAGAAACTGAAGCAGGCTCCAAGCTCTGAGCTGTCCACACAGAGCCCGACGCGGGGCTCGAACTCGTCAATCACGAAATCGTGACCTGAGCCGAAGTCAGATGCTCAACCACCTGAGCCACCCAGGCGCCCCTTTTAATGGAATTTTTTACCAGAATTCCTAGGCTAACCTTTTTGGTGGCTACTTTGTTGGAAGCGCATCTGTCTTTAAGAGAAGCATCTCTGAATTGTAACCAATTCCATTCCTAATTTCTATAGGTTCCTTGGGCTGAGAGCCAACTGAATGTGACTTGACTCTGTAATTCAAGTACTCACCTCAATCCAAGGAGAGAGCGAGTGTCCAACAGGAAAGGCAGAACAAAGACAGCCTCCTATTTTAATAAACACTAACGGGTAAGAGAAGCAAGTCCATTTAGAGTTCTGATTTCAAAATGTGCTGCCCAAGTTTATGTTAATGTTAATAACACTAATAATGTTAATCTTCCACTGGCAGCGAAGGAAAAATTCTTCTTCAAGGTTACATGATATCATCAAAATAAATATTCTTAATAAAGTAGACTTGCACAATTTTATACTCAGAGGCAAACCTGAGGGCACTACGTGAAGCGGGTAGCCCTCCCTCATTCCCTGGTGCTGTAACACTGAGCAGACCCTGGGCTCCCCTGGCCCTCTGGCTGCCCCCACCCTTTGTCCCACCATCTACAAAATAAAGGTACCAGCCTAGCCCATTTACTTCTTATTTCTGATTGTCAGTCCCCCAGACATCATAAGTGTTTTAATAAACATTTGAGAACTGCTGTTGTCAACTACACAGATACTAAGCTAGCATTCCTTCTAGAATTTCAATCTTACAATTTTCATTTAGGAATTTGAGAGAAACTTCCCCATCAAGTAAATAAAGAGGATTGTTTTAGGCGTTTTAGGTACTATTAAAACAATTTTAAACTTCAGAACTATATGAACCAAGGAATGTAAATCTTTCCTAACCCAAGCCCACTCTGGGTAGAATTCTCAGATGACACCCAAGATTCCCAGCTTGTGGTGCGCATATCCTGTGTAATCCTCTCCCCGTGATGCAGACAGGGCCTTTGAATATGTTGGGATATTACATTCATGATTAAGTTTCATTATGTGGTTATGGTCAGGGACTTTGCAGATAAAACGAAGGTCCCTAACTGGCTTACTTTGAGTTAATCAAAAGTATGATTATCCTAGGTGGGCCTGATCTAATCAGTGGAGGCCTACTTAGAGAGTGCCTGTCAGAGAGAAGCGCCTGGGTGGCTCGGTCAGTTGAGCATCCAACTTCAACTCAGGTGATAATCTCCTCATTTGTGGCTTCCAGCCCTGCATCGGGCTCTCTGCTGTCAGCACAGAGTCTACTTCAGATCCTGTCTCTCTCTCTCTCACTCTCTCTACTCCTTCCCCACGCACACTCTCTCTCAAAAATAAACAAACATTAAATAAACAAACAAATAAATAAAGGGTCAGAGAGACTGTCTCCAGCTGGCCTTGAAGAATAAGCTGACAGGAGTTCTAGGGCTGCAAGGAAATAAACTCTGCCAACAACCGGATGAGTCCCAGGCCTCATATGAGGTCCCAGCCTCAACTGCCACCTGTCATCAATCTTAGGAGATGCAGAGCAGAGGACTCAGCTATGCTGTGCTTAGATTCTGACCCACGGGCTCCATGAAATAATAAATGAGGACAGTTTTAAGCCTCTATGTTAGTTATAATTTATTACATAGCAACAGAAAACTAACATATTCCCAAGCTCATCCACGGTCTCCTATTTGATGTATCTCATTCAGAAATTTCCTCTGGATACACACATACAAACACACATAGACACTGACACAGTTCTCTCAACAACTGTTACGTCGTGCTGATACATTGTTATCCCCATTTTATTTTATAATTTTTTTATTATCTCCATTTCTCCATTTTAAAGATAAGGAACTTGAAGCTAAATGACATGGGGAAAAAATGACTATGGTAAGGTCATGGTAAGGCATGAATTAGCTCTCTGCATTAATTAGCTCATGTAATCATCTATAGTACTATATATAGATATAGATACAGATATATATACACTATATATAGTACTACAGATATATACTATAATATATATACATATGTGTGCATATATATATGTATATATATATATACACACATATATATATATACATATATATATACATACATATATTTGATGACATAGCAAATCCTAAGAAGTCGTAATTTTTCCAAGATGACAAAGTAAAAAAGCAGAAACAGAAATGTTTGAATTTGGGTCTATTTAATTCTGAAGCTCAAAAATTCCAACGACTTTCAGTTCTTATTCTCTGATGATTACTCTTAATTAGAAAAAAATATCTAGGGGTACTGGGTGGCTCAGTTGGTTAAGCATCTTTTCATTTTGACTCAGGTCATGATCTCATGGTAGTGAGACTGAGCTCCTCGTGGGGCTCCACACTGGGTGTGGGGCACTTAAGATTCTCTCTCTCTCTCTCTCTCTCTCTCTCTCTCTCTCTCCCTCCCTCCCTCCCTCCCCCTACCCCTCCCCGACCCCATCAAAAATTGTTTAAATTAAAAAAAAAGAAATAAATTTCTAAAGTTCATCAACAGTGAATTTAAGCATGTGTGAAGACAGATGCTAATACATCAGTAAACTCTGTCATTTATATGTATGACAAGCATCAGAGCTCCACTGTCTAAGGAAACCAGCAGCAGAGTGAAAAATCAAGACCCAGAGAAAATTAGAGATCTACACCTTCACACAAAATACAAATGGGGGCAAAATTATTTTATTCCACTAGAGTTTCTGAAGTAGGCAAGCCGGTGGTCAAAGCAAGGCTGAGAGAGAACCAGTCAGCTTAAGCAAGACATAAGTATGTCACACGACACGGGGACAAAAGCAAAATCCATCAAGGAAGCTAATGTTGGTGACTAATCCCCAAAATTTGGCACTATTAATGAAATATGATTAAAATAGTTTAGAACATATTGTTAATACTCCAAAACTTAAAATATCTTAGCAGACTTACCAAGCAATCGTGATTGAAATAGTAAAGTGTATTTCATGTGTTACAGAATAAAATGTAAGACATTTTTTAAACCAAAAGTAATGTTCTAAAAACTTAAAGCTTTTATTCCTAGTAATTAAATACAAAATTCTATAGAATGTCTACATTCTGTGTAGTTTGCTAATCGACACTGAGAAGGCAAACATTAATTTTCTTCACAAAGTTTGAATTGCTTTAACGTAGAATTGGTTTGTCTGATACCAGTCTACAAAGAAAGGAATTATGGAAAAAAAATGAGCAAGACAGAAGAAAACGAAATTGAAATTACTGAGCCTTCTAACTTATCGGATATTGTCTTTTCTTTAGAAAACAAGGATATAACTCTGAAGTATGCTGTCAAACTCCTATTCCAATAAATGTTCCAGAGAGTAAGTTCCCCCGGCCACATAAAGCTCACATACGTTAAGTCACGCATCTAAAGACGGACTAATAGTTATAAAACTAGTGTCAGTGGAATAAAGCTGAATAGGCTTCATCAACGTGGCTTTTGGGTAACTACTATATATACAGTAATTGTATTATTTATGAGGCCTTACATTTTTCTTCCTGACACCTCTTTTCAATAAATGCCGGAAAGTCACCATGCAAACCATGTGAATTCAGCAGCTTAAACCAAGCTCATTCAGACTACATTCCTTTCTCCAGGTGGTTATCTTAAAACATGTACCAGCACTCACAGGGACAGTCTACAGTATAGTTCCAACACCACCCACTCTTGGGCTGGAAAGGGATGTGATTTTAGCCAAGACCGACAAACTTATTCTAAACACAGAGTTGCATTCATAGTAAATATCTTCTGGATAATGCGGTTAACACACAAACACACAAATAAAACCAACTGAGATATTAATAGTGGGGTATGATTTCACTCACCATCCATTCTTTAAATAATTTACAACTAACTTATATTAATCAAGTTCATCTCTAAAGTCAAGTTGTTTGGAAGCTGACGTCCATTTTCCAGAAAGATACTAAACTGAAATTACATTTCCCAGCCTATAAACAGATTCAGTGATGCCGGAAGCTGACTATTCTTTACAGCAGCGCTTCCCCTAGAGCGAAGGTCACCAGCTTCACGCTGAGGGCCCGCTCTCCAGGTGTGCGGACTCTCCTCACACGTGGTAAGAGATGTAGTCCCAAGATGCTCCCATCCCCTCCCCTCACTCCAAGCGGCCGGCACAGAGCCGCAAGCCAGAACAACCAGGCACAACAAGAACGAGCTACCCCTCACTAGGATGCTGTGCAGTGTGCATGATCTCAAGCAATCCCGGCAATAACCCATAAAGTAGGAACTTTTACTCCCGTTTTCGGCAAAACAACCAGGTGAAAAGATGCATCGACCGAACCGCTCAGGTCACAAGCCAGAAGTGCTGGTGCAGAGATCCAAACTCAGATCCAACCAACCCTATTCTTACAACTCTACCTGACAACACGGGAAGTGTGAAGAATGTTGAGATCACAGGTAGCCCTCCATTCACAGAGGATATTTCTAAAAACACGCAGAAAACCAAAGAGCGAAAGCTAATCACAAAACGGGTTCCACACGAGACATGAGGATGTGGATGAGAATGATGGAGGAGGAGAAGAAAGGCTTAATTTGCACTCTGCCTCCTAAAACATAACCTCCAATGAGGATTTATTTTCTTACTAAGGGACAGTGAATAATCAGTTAAGACAAAGAGTTTCTACGTTCATCTTCTCCAAATGTTTCACATCTCTGTATTACATTTTTCAGACATTATTTCTCAGCACTAATGTGCTCACTCACAATTTCCCACTTTGGAGCACCTGGCTGGCTCAGTGGGTAGAGCATGCGAGTCCTGATCTCAGAGTCTTGAGTTCAAGCCCCACATTGGGTGGAGAGCTTACTTAAAAAAAAAAAAAAAAAAAAAAAAATCTCAGTTTTGCCCTCATTTTTATAAATGAGGGCAAAATGAGCAAAATATTCAACTGCTCACGCGAACTTACACTTAGTACTAAAACTAAAATACTGGCTACCAAGTAGCATTACCAGGAACAGTGGCTTAAAATAATCATTTCCAGGGGTGCCCGACTGGCTCAGTCCATAGAGCATATGACTCTTGGTCGTGGTCATGAGTTTGTGCCCCTGTTGGATGTAGAGATTACCTGAAAATAAAATCTTGTAAATAAATAAATAACTCACTCATTTCCAGGTAATGAGTAACATCCAGACAAGACGCTGTCTGGCTAACAACATGTGAAAGCACGGCCTTGTGGCATACCAGTCTCCTGCACTCTGTCTGTCCCAGCGACTGGGAACAGACAGGGACTGCGAAAGGTCTTTGTGACCAAAGGTGAAAACAGGGACGGTCCTTTCCCAGGACATAAAGAACAGGAAACAAGTTCAGTGCCCGAAACTCAACATGATTCTGAACTTTGCATACATCTACTACAAAGATTTACTTAACTGAAAAGAAAAATAAATTATGAAACTGAGCTTCCTATGGGATAAATCACAGTTCTTCATGAATCTTATTTCCCCCACTGCCAAAACAGCCACAAGACCCTCCCCCCAATCACATTCATACAGTATTTATATTTCAAATATAGTTGTAAGTTGATGTTGTAAGACAGGATCATTTCAGCTCACTGATCAATTCAAACAATACTAAATACACTAAAAAGTCTAAAGCTTACATTTTTACTACACTAACAATAATGAATAGGACATATGCTTTAACTCAGAAGAGCGGATTGGAAATTTCTATTTCAAATGACATAATAAAGTAAATTCATATTACTATATTTTTAAAGCACTGAAACAAATTTTATGGACAGATATACACACATTTTCTCTCTTCTCCCTCTATTTCTCTTTCTTACTCATCATTCCGAGCAGTGCAAATCAGTCAAAAGAGGGAAGCACCAGGAGGAAAAAAAATCTCATTTCCTAATTAATCATTAACCTGATGGCTGATAGCTGATTTATCTTCATGACTTTTTCATACCTATTTAATGACATTTCCTATAGTGATTCTTGTCTTAGTACTGTGAATATTCTTATCTGAAGAGCATATATGTGTGTGTACATATGCATGTATAAAGCTAATTTGTATTCAGTAACATATCTTCACATGTTCAAATAAAGGTATATTTTGAAAAACAGAATGCTGCGACCCTTTCAAAGTCCCTCAAAAGACTAGGTTTGTATCTCTCTAATGATGGTTGAGATGAAGCCTCTAATCAAGGCAATTAAAAAGACAATATTATCAACACTAGCAAATAGTAAAGACAGAGAAAAGGAAACAGACTAAGATATTAAAAGAGCTAGAAAAAGAGGCTATTAAAAGTTATCAATGTTATACTGTGATAACTTTTTCCCCAAATGGAAGCCACTCTTTCTAAGCATTTTCACCATCAAAATAAGAAGATTAACGAGATTTTCAAATATGCCACCTTTTTTTGTTTTGTTTTGCTTTAGGTTTCAAGGTCTTATTTAAATTCCAGTTAACCAACAGTGTAATAGTAGGTGTAGCATTTAATATCACTCGACACGAGGTGCTCATCACAAGTGCCCTCCTTAATCCCCATCACCCATTCACCCCATCCACCCACCCCTGCCCACCTCTCCCACCAGCAACCCTCAGCATGTTCTCTATAGTTAAGAGTCCATTTTTCGGGTTGCCTCTCTTCTTTTAAAATCTTGGTATGCTATGAACAGCAAGATACCAGTAAAGCAGTGTTTGCCCACTCTCAAGTCTCAATGTGACTTTCAAGTTAAGCAAGAAACAGTTAACTACCATTTGTTTGGCTGAAGGTCTGTCTTGTTGAATGATAAATTAACAGTACAAACACACGGAGATTCATCCCATTTACCGGAAAGAAAATGGGCAGCATATCGTAAATATCTTAGAGATACTTTAAGTCGTGGCACCTGTGTTGAGGCTAGGTATCATCCAGTTCTGCTTGTACCACACCAACAGTAAACAAAATAAAAACAAAGCAGGAAAAAAAAAAAAAGCAAAGCATGTTAATATACAAAGGATACATCCCAGTAATTAAAACAAAAAAAGCATATCTCACCTGTATCTTAAAGACACAAAAAAGTACGTAATCTGGAAAGTTTCAGAACTTAGTCAAGATTACTGCATTTTTGCATGATACGCAATATTCGAAATGTATATTTAATTATGACGTTTGGATAACCAAGCTAACAAAAAATAATTTTACTGTTTACAAACTCCCTCCAAAGAGAATTAGCAAACTATACCTTTAACTTAGGCTCCAAAATTTTTTAACTTTACCTGATATAAAACAGTTGGAAAAGAGGCTATTAGAAGTTATTTATATATTTGTATTACAATAACTTTTCCCCTAAATTGAAACTAAGTTTTTATTTTAAACTCAATAAAAGTTTATTCTAAGCTTTCAACCATGATTAATACATACTCATGAATTGAAGAGCAAATTTCATTTATTCCACTAACCCCTGCTATGCTGGGCAAAACAGCCAGAGAATAATCAACAGTAATTTTTCTTAAACGACACACCCTTTCCAAACTGTTAAGATATAAAGAAGGAAGACTGAGCAAGAAAGGTAGCTACTGCAGAAAAACAAGCCTCATCTAGAGGAACAGAGTATCTCCGTGAAGGCGGAAAACATCAGCCTCACACTCTTAACAGGGGCAAGCCTGGATAAAATTGAGAAATAAACTGTGCCATCACGTGCAAGGAAAGAATCAACAAAGTAATGGCAGGGAAAGCACTGCTGGATTATGTTATTACTTTGGACCTTTAAACAACATTTTAAAAATGAGAAACTCTCGATTACACTACCTGATTGCAAAGGTAGGGCAGGAGGGAGAGAGCTGAGTTTCAAAACCGCTGCCAACCGATGTCTCCCGCACGGGGACTCTAGTACGTACGTAGATGTATATTCGATGAAAAAACAACTTATGAAATATTCATTTGAAAAGTAATTAAGTCTTGCAACTGAAAAGCTAACCTTTCACAACACAAAAATCTTCATGCAGCTTTGAGATTAACACATTCTATGTCCTCTGGTGCTTATTACAATTTATTTAACACCTCATCTACGTTGATATTTGGACGTTCAGATATTTTTCATTTCCTACAAACTAAAATAAAAATAACCAAAGAATCATTCTCCCCAAATATCTAAAACAAAACCTTCACAGACCACATACAAAAGATATGAATACAACTTCAGTAAATTTTCCTAAAATATTCATGAAAAAGAAACCTTTTCAGGTAACAGAATCCATACTTCAATTGAGGTTAAGCTGTTTAAAAAGGAGCTTTTTTTTTCCCCCAAAATCAGTAACTCCAAATTTACAATTTTACACACACACACATACAAACACATATACACAACTTCCTATGACCTGAAAATACACATAACACTATGCTACCATAAAAGAATTTAAAACCACAACTCTCTCAAATAATCCTATCCTAATTTTCCCTTCCCTATTTGCCTGTGTGTAGTCCCAACACAGCAACACGAAGAGATTTTTTTTTTTTTTTTTTTTTTTTGGCCAGGGAAGAAACTAGGGGGATTTTTAGGCTTCAATGGCCAAAACAGCCTATTAGCTTCCATTTGGCTATTAGTCAAATAAGCAGAGTGGTCTCTAAAGTGTCACCAACAGATAGCAATAAATTCTCAAAATGAGACGTAGCACCTGCTTTTTTCATGTGGAAAGGAATGAAAAAAGCTGATTCAGCACATGCAGTATATCCATTCAAGTCACATACTACTGATGTCACAGAGAGCTGTGACAGCTCACAGTCCTCAAGAGCCAAAGGTCACAAGATGAGTTAATAAGGCATACATCTGAGTCTATGACAAGGCCAGGCTTTTTGTTTTTGTTTTTTGGGGTTTTTTTTTTTTTGGTTTGGAGGAGAAGAGCTGCTGAGGACAACACTCCCCATCACCGTGAGAGTCAAAATGCAGAATCTTAGTGACTGCTTCCAAGAGTGACAGAGATTCAGACACTGAAACAAAAGAGTGGTGTGCAAGGGTCTCTCATTCAAGCGTTCTGAAGGAGCTTCTCTCCATACTTGGCAAGCATGGATTTATTCTAAAGAAACACAAGGAAAACTGTTTCAGAACCCAGATTTATGTCATGCCTAGTTCACTCTATAGATAATCTGTCACCCCTCTCAGACCGCTACCTCATAAGCACATTAAAAATTTCAATTTTCAAAATAAACATGATGCAATCTCTGTAAACAGGGAGAATCTTACATAAATACACCAAGAGGAAAAGTTTGTGTTGAGGAGTTTTGTTTGTTTATAAAACAAACTCTTCTATGGTTCTGACTTAAAGTAGCATTTGATCGTTCTTAGTAAATACGAAGAGGTGTTTTGTTTTGTTTTGTTTTTGGTCTCAGTATCATTTTGAACCCCAAAGCTCATCATAACAGAAAAGACAAGTCAAAACCACAATACTTAATTGTATGGTATATTGAGGTTTAATACTTTCTTAAACAGGCTCATTCCATATGGATCCATGCAATCTCTTAAAATGATGGTATACAACGATCTCTGACAAGAAATTACATTAAGTCTTCTAAGCAGATTATAAAACAGTACAGAGATAGGACTCTGATTTTCTACAAGAAATGAATTATCTATGAATATATGGAGAAGGAAAATCTAAGATACAAAAAATAATAACTCAACTTCATAATGAAAACATATTACCTGTGTGGTTATAATAACCAGTGAAGCTCTCTCTAAACAGAGAACAATAAGCACTAAGTCTCTTTCTTTTCTTTCCAATCTAACTCTACATTCCTTACCTGATGCAAGAATACAACACAGTTCAATAAAGTAAAGCCACTAAAAAACCAGAACCTGGCCAAATAAGTTATGGTAACTACACAATGCTTCTTTTTTTTTTTTAATTTTTTTTATGTTTTTATTTCATTTTTGAGGAGAGGCAGAGTGCAAGTAGGGGGGAGGTAGAGAGAGGGAGACACAGAATCTGAAACAGGCTCCAGGCTCCGAGCTGTCAGCACAGAACCTGATGCAGGGCTTGAACTCACGGGCTGTGAGATCATGACCTGAGCCGTCAGGATAAGTCAGACACTTAACCGACTGAGCCACCCAGGTGCCCCACTACATAATGCTTCTAAAGCAATGGACATAGGTACGCATTTCTGTAAAACTTTCTAAAACTAAAAACTAAAAAACAAAACTGAGAAGTGCTGAGATGCATTTCACTCTCATTTTATTTTGAAATTTTAAAATAACTGCTTAAAGACAAGGCAAAAAAGGAAATCTGAATTTACTGAATGTCATTTACCCTTTTAGAGTATTTTTAAAGAATGTAGGTGTATGTGAAACTATATACATTACATACAAAATTATCTATGAAATAAATCAGTATATCCATCCTTTCTAGTAAAAACAGGGTGAGCGGCATAGTGGAGTTGACTTATTTTTATAAGAAGGAAGAACTGGCAGGCTGCTCCCACCACATGGTATTTCTTACTTTAGTATGGAATATTTTTCTTTTCAGAAATACATTCCTCAGAAAACACAATCTCACTCCTATAAGATCAGACAGAGTTGTTCCTTAGCCTCGTGGGCCCGTGTATTTCCAGTTCAAGAAACCCCAGCAAATACTACCCGTGTATCAACTTCACCTTCAACAGGAGACAAAAGTTATGCATGATCTTGCCCCTCGTCCCGAATTTCAGGTATCCCAGTAACGCTGCTGATCACCACCAGGCTTCTATCAAGAGGTCACTTAAGTGGTCACCCTGAGATATGGACCAAGAGCAGGTGCAGGGCAAGGCGAGTGTGCCGATGGGACAGCTCCACGCCCCGTCACCCAGGGCGAGCCACAAGTGGGCAGAGGCTCTGAGGGGCAGTAATTGCCCATGGGTATCAGCCAGCAAGCAGCGGAAGGCGGGGCCCAATGCCGTGCACAGGAAGTCACCTCAGCTCTGAGAACGCACGGAAGGGCCACGGTCACAATTCTGTTTAAGTCAGCATTTCGCCCACCTATGCCCCCCAAGGTCCTCACCAGTGATTTCTTCCATTCCACTCTCCAATATACGCCCCTTAGGTTGTATGAACAGTGCCACATTTTTCAATGTAGTTTTTGGCTTGGAATGTGACAGTGACAGACAGTTGATTGAATGTAAAAACTACCTTAGTACTTGGTTTCTACTCAGGAGCCCCACACAGCAGGCACTGGGCCACAGAGCACGCACATTCTGCCCGTTTCAAACACAAGGGGCTCCGACCTCTTACTATGGAGCAAGAAAGGTCTTGGCAACAGCTGAGAAGTTTGGAGTTTCTTTCTGTCTCTGTTTTCTAGGAGTGATTTCTTTCCTTTTCCTCAAGAACATATAAAACTTCAAATTTAGAAACCAGCGTTCCATTTTACAATTATTTGTTCCTTTTCAACAACAACAAAAGGCTGCCCGTTGTGCAATGGTTGTTTTTCAAAGTGGCCCCCTGAACTACCCAGGTAAATCCCATGAGCTCTGCTCTCTACCCTGGCGCTTGGTTTCATACAGTGTTTAGGGAATAATTCTGCTTCTTCACTGGACAAAATCCCCTCTATAAATTCAAGCCTTAAAAAATACAGGAAACTGTTGTGAGCCTATGAGTCTAAAACCCTGTAACTTTGGGAAATCCAAATCCTATTCTAGTTTACCAGGCTAATTTTTTTTTCCCCTTCTGAGAGCATAATTTAGTTTCACCCCCATTTGACAACTGGCCTGTAATAAATGCAGAGACGAGAAGTGAAATTGTTGCTTTAATTTTTCAGGCCATAGTAAATAGCTGCACTATGGAAACAAGCTTGAAGGAAAGCCCACCCAAACCCATATAAACGAAATACATTTGCTCATAAACAAAAATAGTACTTTTAAGGGCAATACTTTGTCAATAAAACAAAGTTTATGCACATTATTTCTTACTGGTTGCACTAATATAATTACAAAATGAAAATATAATTTTAGTTTACTATAAATTAGGATAAATTATTTTAAGAACAATAATTCCATTATATTAATACACAGGGGAACTTACTATGAGTCAATAAAGGACATCTGTCTTGCAAACAGATGCCACATCACACATGTACAAAGCCCAATTCCCCATCAGAAAACAGAAATGTCCTTTTTTTTATTTTTTAAGCAAAGAGATTTAGGGATTGTAAAGGAAAATGAAATACTGCTTTAAAAAAAAATCACAAAAGCAGTTTGGGATGAACATAATGTTCTCACTTAAATCAAGACGTGGACGATCTTCAAAGACAATCCTGAATGAAAATGTAAGCAGTGAACTTGGGCGGCCACAGAGCAAACCAGAGAAAGGCACATGATGTGCAAACCTGACAACTGCCAGAAATGGACTGATGAAGGGCATGGGGGGAGGGGGGCAGGAAAGTCACTTCGACTTCACTCATTCAGAAAGTAGACTCTTCCCGTCCTGATCTGAGAACAACCCCAAGTGACCGAACAAAGAGCTACTGGGAGCAGAGCGGAGACTGGTGCTCACGCTGCCCCCAGCCCACCCCCCCGCACCCCCAACAGCAAGTTCATAGGTAGGTGCTTTCTCAGCAGAAACAAAATCTTTATGGCCAAATGCCTCAAAGGTGTGTTAAATCACTTCCCACTTTTAACACTGCTCCTGCAGACATCACCCACTAAACCATACACAAAGAAAACTCTAGCGGGAGAAATCTAAAGCTTTAAATATTATTTATTTATTTACCAGGGGGTGGGGGTGAGGGCGGTGAATTTGTATTTTTTAAACAGAGGATATATTTCAAAAGAAGGAACGGAGTCGACTCAACTCGGCAACTGTTACACTTTTTTTCTAAAGACTTCTCGTAAAACTTTAGTAAACTGCTAAAATTTTATTGAAAATATCCTGAAGAATAAGACATTACATCCATCTTTTTAAGAGGTTTTAAGAACAAAACCCTACACGCTGTAACAACAAACAATTCAAATTAGGCAAGACCTTTCCAAGAGCACGAAATGATGCTCGTTTTCTTGCTTTCACCCTTCATTGACTAAAAAGCAGAATATTAGAGCCAACCGTTAAACAGAACACAAACCAAGTATTTTCACCAACGCAAGAGAGAATTCCATTTTGCACAGTATCTTTTCTATGCAAGTCCCATAATCTTATTAACAAAAGTGTGATAATTAAATAGTCTTTGGGGTTTTGTGTTTAGTCTGAAGCACATATAAGGAGTTAACGATTCTACTTAACTGAAAATTCCAGATAACAACCAGGTTGGAAGCAAGGGAAGAGGGCTGCTTTATTTTTCCTTACCTTTTAAAAGTAAGTGGCTTCATTAGTGAACTACCTCTCTCTCACTCCTGTCCTCATCATCTTTTGTGCTTTGCTTCATTAAGTGGACTACAATCACTCCTCGGTTTTAATAGAGCTTTTTTAATAGAAATTACCCAGATTACTGACTTTTCCCAAAAGAGGGACAGGGAGGGAGGACCATTGTTTCCCAAAAGAAGAAAGAGAAATCCAGACTTGAAAAAAACAATTGTTATTCAAAAGAAATACTTTAGACCTTTGGAGAGTATTTAAATATCCCCCAACAAGATGGGTAAATACATACCGCGACAAAATATATTTGCTGAAAAGTGCTTCATAATCTCAGGGATTCTGTATTTCTTCCTCTTTCCTCAAACCAAGAACGTATCCGTCATAACAGCACCCTACACGAACTCAAGAACTGCTTAGTAAGATGAATTCATATATTCCCCTTCTCCCATCATAAATAAGACAAATTAGGTTTATAGACTGAATAAGCAGGAGCAGCAGGCGACAACAGCCCATCCGTCTACTTTTGATGCTGAAGTGTACGTTACTGCCATCGGATCAAACAAATATCGAGAAAATCATTATTACTCATTCCTGGTGTTTTTCCTCCTCTTTAAGTGCTGTGGGGTGGGGTTTAAAATCTCAAAGATATTCCTAGGTGTGGGATAATGACCCTGAAAAAAGAGTCGGTCTTTAACCGTTTGCTATCAGGAAACAGATCTCACACACGAGCTGTACCTCTTACCTCGCTGTTAAGTGTAGTGTTCAGGGACGTGAATGCAGACAAGAAGCAAAAGCTGAGTTTTGAAGGGGTTGACAAAGGAATCAGAAATCCTGGGACGTCGGGGTGCCCAGGTGGCCCAGTCGGTAGAACATCCGACTCTTGATTTCAGCTCAGGTCATGATCCCAGGGTCATGGGATCAAGCCCCGTGTCGGGCTCCGGCCCCGTGTCAGGCTCCAGGCTGAACGTGGAGGCTGCTTAAGACTCTCTCTCTCTCTTCCTCTGCCCCCTCTCCCCTGCTCATGTTTTCTCTAAAATACATTTATTTTTAAAAAGTGACTTTCACTTAAAAAAAAAATCCTGAAACACATTATTCAAACTACCAACTACATTATTTTAAGTGTAAAATATAGTTCTTATGAAAATTCTAAACACGCAGAGCACTAAAATAGAGAAGTGGCCACCACTCTTAAATCTAAGGGGAAGGCAGGGCCACATACAAATCCCCTGACGCAACACAGAAATCTAGTTGTCCGGGAGACATGGGGACATGGGGGGCAGCAGGACGGACTCCATACCAGGGGACCCCCCCATCCTCACGCTCCATCACCAAGACCCCTCCTCACCCGGCAAATGAGGACCTCAGCCCTAAAAAGAGTCAGAGTTGGAAAGTTCCTACGCTGCCCTGAAATTGCCACCTATGCTCAGGCTGTAAACATGAAACTATCTGAGGCTTGTAAGAGAACACACGTCCTGATGCCCCTTACAATTAGACAGAAGGAAAAACATCCTAAATATCAGCAGACATCATCTGGACACATGCACGGGAAACTATTTTCAACACCATCGGCTGAACCCCAGGCTGCTTCTCAGATGTGATACTTGAGTTCTGAGAAAGATGCCAAACCACAGACCTTACGACACTTTACGCTTCACATCCAAAGGCGGCAGCTTAACCCTGCGCAGCGGCACAGGGGAGCAGAATCCGGAGCTCCACGAGATACGCTCTGCTCCCCGTGGGTCACACTGCTGACTGACCTACAGTCTGGGCCCAGGGGCTTGGACCTCACAGCAGAACCTGACCTTGATATTGGCATGCACGTGGAAGGGAGATGGGTGTATCCAGAAGACATCCTTAAGGTAACCACCCCTGTAATCACTATTTCCAGTAAATAGAGATAATTGAAAGCACAGATAAACAGGCAAGTAGAGAGGGAAGTACTTCAGCTTTCTAACTTTTGAAACAGCACTCGAGCACACAGCAATCATCCACTGAAGGTGCAATTACCCTCACTCCTGAAATCTTGCTTTTCAATCTATGCACCAAAAGCCCGTAAAAGATAAACTCTACACCTAAATTATTTTTGTGCCTGCCATCTCCTGTACACACGTATGAATGGATTAGGTTTAAATGCTAGTTCAGAATGCACTGAAAGCCTGAATGTGAGCGAGCACACTGTTATTCTACCAAAATTCACTCTGTAGTAAAAACAAGCCTACATGGGATCCATAAGCTAGAAATGCACTGTCCAAAATGGAAGCCATTAGCCTCGTGTGGCTATTTTAAACTTAATTCAAATTCAATATTCAGTTCCTTACACTAGTCATATTTCAAGTGCTATATAGCAACATATGGCAAGTGGCTAACATATTAAATGACACAGATATAGAATCAACAGGGCAAGATTCAGCAGCCAAATTCACTCATGGATTTGTCCTTTTGTGGGGAGATGCAGAAGTCACTGAAACTCATTAAGAGTTTCAGTCGAGTGAGAGCATGCCCATCCCTCACCCCAATTCAAGCCAAAACTGCTGCCAACTGCAGAAGCTTACATGGCCATCAGTCATACAGGGCCTACAAACGAGGAAGGAAAGGAATACTGTCCCTAGAGAGAGTCTCTAGAGGAGTCTTTCCCACCTGTCACACCATGAACCACACTGCTCTAAAGCATTATTTTTCCAATCTCTAAAACTCATTGTCAAATTCTTAATCTGTAAGTGCCCCGTCTCCCAAGTACCTATGTCCAGAAACGGAGCCCTGGATTCTGCAGACAGAGATGTAGGGGTGGGAGCAAGGTCGGGGGAGGGGGGGAAGGAGGAGCTTATTGTAGCAAAACCTGTGTGCCTACTCTCCTTGCCTACATGAAAAGACCTGGGACCCAGTCAAAAAAGGATGTCTTTTTGTCTGAATGACTCACTAGGCTCACCCTTCTCTCCTCCCCGGCAGGCAGTGGTGGGCAAGGAGGTGAAGCCACCACGTTCTGCAGAAGCAGGTGGCCTGTTCTCTTCCCCGATACCAGGCACTCAGTGCACGTCTTCCCCCCGGGGGAACTAGCCTGTCCCTAGAAAAGACTACACCCATTTAACTTCCCTAGTTTCCAGTGCCCCCTCGGTCCTGGATGGTTTGTAATGCAAAGGAAAGCGGGGGCATGTGTCAGATACGTGGATGAATACAGAGAAATAAGGCAGAAATAAAGGAGACCCCACCCCCCGCCCCCAGACACACACTACCTTCTGTCTGCACTAACCATCCTGAAGGGATAAGCCATGGGCTCATGTGACCAACAGTCTCATTCACTGAAATTTTAGGCCCCTCAAATGGGACGCCTTCATTTCAAAGATCCCAAGACCAGGGGGAAGTATGATCTGCCGTGGCCCCATGACATTCAGGCTCTGTTTCTAGGGCCCCTCTGGGGACAGACACAGGCTCTTCTACCTTCTCTTGATGTCTATCTTGCCTATTCCTCCCGGTTACAGGGAAGAAGCCAGCATGTGTCACTTGATGTGGCAATAGACCTGGCTTACAAAGTCAGTTTCTTCTATCATGCAGAAGACAGGTTTGATGAAGACAAAATTATCTCATTAACAAATTATATGTAACTTTCAATATTACAGAGCCTTTATATGTATAACAGGACTATAGTCCCAAATGTTCTGGATTCCCATCCAGCTTCTAAGTCTTCTTAGGACGGTGTTACGGATATGTAAGGTATGGCCTAGAACACACAGACGTTCTAGATTTATTATTCCTGGGTGAATGGCAACAACCAAAATGTCAAAAAGTTCTGCATTTAGTCTATTTTATTTTTTATATTGTGTTGTAGTGAGAGATAAATTTACACATGACACAAACGTAGAAATTATATTAAATACAACAGATACTAGATTCAGGATCTAAATACATCTTAGCAGGCTTGACCAATGGCCCAAAGCAGCTAAGACAGCACTCAGTAAGGGTAAACGCGAAGGCTGTACTTAGGTTCAAGTACAAGCACTTCCCATCCCAGGGCCAGAGTGGGATGTGGCTGCTAAGAAAGCCAGCCCCCAGCCTCATGACAGTCCAGGACAAAGCTGGTGGCAGGCTGGCTCCACACCAGCCATACTTTTGGAGTATTCAGCCTGGCTGTGGATTCCTATTTGGAGGCACTTACACAAAAGTTTATCAAAGAATTCAGAGTAGGGTGACAGATTTGAAGCCACACAAGGCGGAAAATAAAGGAACTAACTAGCCTAGTGAAAACCCAGGTAAAATGAAAACTACCTTCAAATATGTGAACAGCCATGACTGAGACAAGGGATTTAGATTTCTCTCATGTGGTTCAAGAGGACAGAAGCAAACCCAAATTCAAGAATTTCCTAACAATTAAAAAAAATTTTTTTTCTAACGTTTATTTATTTTTGAGACAGAGAGAGACAGAGCATGAACGGGGGAGGGGCAGAGAGAGAGGGAGACACAGAATCGGAAGCAGGCTCCAGGCTCTGAGCCATCAGCCCGGAGCCCGACATGGGGCTCGAACTCACAGACCGCGAGATCGTGACCTGAGCTGAAGTCGGACGCTTAACTGACTGAGCCACCCAGGCGCCCCAGGAATTTCCTAACAATTTAAATTACCAGAAATAAATTATCTTATGACGCGGTAAGCTCCAAATGCTGAGGCATTCAAAATGATATTTTAGAAGCATATACTATGTGAACTTTTAAGAGCCACCATTATTCTAACGACAAAATAATTAAGAATCAACAAATCATATGTAATATAAGTAACTGGTCTCAGACCAAACAGACTTGGGAGACTATTACTTTAAAAGTTACATTAACTAAAACCTTTTCAAAATGTCCTGCAGTTCCCCAAACCATACACAATCTTTCCTTTGACCTCCTTTGTGAGGGTATAGTACAGGAGAGGGGCTAGAGAGAAACCTGAAACAAAACCATTTAAAAAGAAAGTTACTGCTGCAATTCATGGGCAAAGACTGGTCAATCAACAATGCCATATACAGAGTAACACTCTCTCTCTCTCTCTCTCTCTCTCTCACACACACATACACACACACACACACACACACACACACGTGCGTGTTCTCTCTCTCTCTCTCTCTCTCTTCATTTTTAATATTTTAAAAGCTTAGTTCCTTAGAACTTTGTCTCCTCTGAAATCACGCAAGACCAAGCAGATAATGGGTTAAGACCAAAAACTAAAAGAGCGACCGAGCAAATCTGACTGCGTGTTTGAAAAAGCCTATAAAATGTTACAAGCAAAACAGGAAAGCCTGTGTTAATAATGCATAAACCAAGAGAGAAAAAAAGCTACCCATTTAATGGAATAATGCTTTTATCCTTGCAGTTAAAATGAAATAAACCATGACTATTAATCTAGTAAGACCATGTAAAAGTGTAGTTTTTAAACATTTACTCAAAGGGAATAGTCCAGTAACCACTCTAAAAATCAGGGCCTTGTGTACAGCAGTGTCTAAACGCTAAATACCAATCTCCAGTCTGCGGACGCCATTACCCACCCTGTCACCATAGCAACGCTAACAGTATGCCTGACTTCAAAGACAAAGATGTAATTTCAGACTTCCAGCAGCCAGAGGGAGTGGTAAGAATATTCTACCCAGGCGGTGTCAGCTGATGATAAATTATAAAAATATCCAGGAAGGTTATGAGGCGGACTGTACCACATATTCTCATATTCCTGGGGGAAGACTTATATTAGTCAAACACACTGGGAGACAGCAAGAGTAAAACAAAAAGTAAACAAGAAAGGATCTCAATGGACTCTGATTTTTTTCTTTTTTAAAATTACATGGTACAGAGTTCCGCCTCCTTTTCTCTTGCTCCCAGGAGAAAATAAAAATAGCTTCTCCCATCCCCTTTCTCATTCAAATTAAGAGTGACTGAAGATGTGCATGGCTGTTCCAAGGGACTCGCAAAACCACCTCTATAACTGCTACTCCTACATTTGTGAAACTCTGGCATTTGTCAAAAATTGTTTTAGGCACAAGCAGGCAGCTAAGGGAGCAAAATCGATTTGTGCACTTCAGCTACACAAGAGCAGCTACCCTGACTGCCACCCAATCTAATCCCAACAAACTCAAGATATTTTTTAAGCCCTCTGAAGGGAAACAATTTTCCAATTTACAGGGGTTTTTTGTGTCTTTAAAAAAATAACCACATAAATAAATAAAGCTGACACTGACAGTGCTATTTCATGATTTTGTAGCTGTACAATTTTTAAAAGTGGAAGCCCAAAATCTTGAGCAGGTAATTTTCCTAGAGGTAATGAAATACGAGAGAATTAACGTTCCTGAAGTCTCCATAAGGAGGAATTGACCATACTTGAGCTTTTTCACTTAAAGGGAGTTATAAATAACAAGACTGGCCTACAAATGAACAGAGGTAGTTTTCCTATATATATTGTTACTATTTTTTAAGAATAAAAGGATGTTAAATTATCTTCTTGTTGAGTTCTGTCACATGGTTGGGGGTCTCAAAAAAAATCTAATTCCTTCACAATAACAGGAGCACGATACAGCTGCCCCTTTCTAACAACCAACAGACCCCTGTTCTCCTTCCCCCTAAAGATTGACGAATGGCCAAGAACCAAAGATAGTTGTGGATTCAAATCAAGACTGGTGTCAAGATCCTTGTCCCCTACTGGGTAGGTCACTGGCTTGCTTGCTGTCCACGTCCATTCTTTCTGAAGTATAAAGCATAGCAACCGACACATGGCTGGACCAAACATTCTTCCAGGCCCAGTCCTAGCGGGGAGAAGTGGAGGAATCATATGAGCATCACACTCCTTCCACTAAAACTCTGAAGGAGCTAGACAGTTTATGGATTCACCTTTTTGTCCTGAGGAACACATCTCCAATTTTATGATGTACTCAGGTCAACAGGTACAAAAAAAAAAAATTCCCTAAGCTTTGCCAGAAGATAAATAAGATAAATATTGCAACGGTTATAACTATTAAGTCACTAGTGGAATGTCTGCATGGTAAAATTTAGACCCTCGCCAGAATAACCAATTGATCGTGAGCCCAAATCTTGTAACTCAAAGATGAACAATCTTCTCCCATAAAGACATACAACAGAAAAATGCCAAGTTACAAAATGTCACCTATGCGTCAAAACAAAGAAAAGTTTACTTCACAACTGAAGTACTTATTTATTAAATGACTTTTCATCCGGCTACATATTTTATGCTTACACAATTATTGTCTTCAAAAAAACTCTGAAAGGAAATGGGTTCAGTAAGCTACTCCTTTGGAAAGAGTGGCTGGATTTGTAATTGTGACAGTTAAGCAAGTTATAGAAGAAACAGCCAATCATTCGTTCACTTATTTATATAACAAGATGCCAAACTTAAGTTCTAGATAATTATCCCAAATAAAATGAAAAAAACTTAACACTATAAAAAAAATAGAAAACCCGTATTTTGGCATCGTTATTCACTATTTTCACAGGAATATTTATGTGTTCCTTTACAGACTATTTCCTTTCACAAAATAAAAGATTTTACTCTCTTACGAAAGTATAAAGGTGATATTCCACTTCAAGAAATGATGCCTTCGGTTTATGTTAATAATCACGCAACCTTAGTTTTTCCCCCTTCTACCTAGTCAGGAATGCAGCCTTAAATTTATTTTTTTTAAGGTTTTATTTTTAAGTAATTTCTACACTCGGTGTGGGGCTCGAACTCACAACCCCGAGATCAAGAGTCACAGGCTCCATGGACTGAGCCAGCCAGGCACCCCACAGCCTTAAATTTAATAGTGATTCGTGGTAACTGTATTATCATGGTTTGTTTACTTCTCCATTTTTAACCATTTTTTTAAATTTGTATTCCACTTTGAGTAGCCTCAATTTATAGAAATGCTTTAGTGCAGGTCAGCTCAATTCCTATTTAGAAACACATGGGTTATAAATTCTATGTAAAAACATCATAGGAAATGAAAATGTTCTGTCACAACAGGACTCTTTCAGTTAAGAGTGGCCATTGGTTTATTCAAAAATAAACAAATTTATTTACACATTCATAGGGACACATGTTAGAAGAATACCTCTTCCAAGCTGCTTTTTTCATTTTTTTTACTGTCCATTTATTTTTGAGAGAGACAAGTGTGTGAGGAGGGGAAGGGCAGAGAGAGAGAGAGGGAGACACAGAGTCCGAAGCGGGCGCCAGGCTCCGAGCTGTCATGTCAGGACACAGTCCGAACGCGGGGCTCAAACTCACAAAGGGCGAGATCACGACCTGAGCCGAAGCCAGACGCTTAAGCAACTGAGCCACCCAGGCACCCCTCTTTTTTTCTTTTTTTTTAAATGTTTATTTATTTTTGAGGGAGAGAGAGAGAGAAATTTTTTTTTTAAGTTTACTTATTTTTGAGAGAGAGTCTTCCAAGGTGTTTTTAAACACTTTTGTAGATGAAGAAATCTATAGTCTTAAATTTCAATCGTTAAGTTATATAGTATCTGGGTCATACTTTTTATATTAGAATACCACAGTATAAAAACTTCAGAGAGGCTAAAAGATGAATTATATTAAACTTCATATGATTTTGTTGTATTGATGAGAAACTGGGTTTATGAATATATTCAAAAGAAAAATTGGTGATGGTGAGTATCACACACAAGGGATATGGTAAGATAGTTCATAAAATATGTTGGGAAAAGTAAAATATACTGACCTATTTATCACTATAAAGTAATATTCCTTTCCTCTACAATTTGTCCAGGTACCTTTTCACTAGCTACTACTGCTGGCTAAATACATTGGATTTATTAAATAAGCATCGGCAAACGTTCCCTATTTGGGATGTACAATTTATTTTTTTTAATTTTTGTTAATGTTGACTTATTTTTGAGAGAGAGAGAGAGAGAGAGAGAGAGAGAGAGGAAAACAGCACGAGCAGGGGAGGGGCAGAGAGAGAGAGGGAGACACAGAAGCCGAAACAGGCTCTAGGCTCTGAGCTGTCAGCACAGAGCCCGATGCGGGGCTTGAACTCTGACTGGGGGAGATCATAACCTGAGCTAAAGTTGGACGCTTCACTGACTGAGCCACCTGAGGCATCCCAAGGGATGCACAGTTTAAACATCAATAGGGGCGCCTGGGTGGCTAGGTCGGTTGAGCGTCCGACTTCGGCTCAGGGCATGATCTCACAGTTCGTGGGTTCGGGCCCCACATCAGGCTCTGTGCTGACGGCTTAGAGCCTGGAGCCTGCTTCAAATTCTATGTCTCCCTGTCTCTCTGCTCCTCCCCCGCTCATGCTCTGTCTCTCTCTCCTTCAAAAGCAAATAAAAACATTGAAAAAAAAATTTAAACATCAATAAATACCATGGTCTCAAAGAGCAGGACTGAAAATCCAAAGTAAGATACTGCCAGGATGCTCCCCTTGCAAAACACCACCTGACTCAAAACGACATGCTTACTGAATGCCATCTAATCAACTGGGATGAAAAAAGGCAGAGAATTCCAAAAGGTGTGTTTTCTATATTAACAAAATTATTTACGCCCCCTTGATCCCCCTCCTTTCCTCTCTGTATGTGTATTAGGGATAGAGAGGGAGGGAAACATATTTGACTTAGGAGGATATCTTAAGTTGTTTTACCTAATTCCCCACCTTCAGTCTCCCACTAAAGGTGTGTTTATCAGTCACAGCTGGTGATTCCTGGACAACCACTAGGGTTCCTATGGTTATCTGCCTCAGAAACCTGAAAACCTTTCGCAAAATCTAAGGAGTCTATCTAAGGCCAACTTCACTAAAACCAGAGTAGATTTCTATCCATGCCTTTTCTCACGCCTTTTCTTCTCTTTATCTTCTTTTAGGTGATTCTACCACTCCCTGATAATATCACAAGTTGGAAAGAGCAAGGAAAAGCCATTTAGTTACCTACACGACTCTAACCGTAATGCTGGGAGAGCCCCTTAGCATTGTTTTGAATTACAACGTATTTAATGTAGTTTTCACATATACACGTTCTTCTGTTATGTGGTAAGTAAAAATGAACAACACAGAATCCAAACGAATGCGGAAGAATCCCAGTGGTATTCACACCCACACACTCTATCCGAAGAGGTCCACGTACAGGGAGGACCAATAACGGAGTCTAACGGGCGAGGAGTCAAGGAGATAAAGTTTTAGTCAACGGTCAGCTGCCACAATCACCGGGACTCTACCAAGTCTCTGTTCCGGGTTTCCTCTTCCGGAGGAAGGGAATACCGAATCCCGGGCAGTCTGGTAGACTGGCAATCCTATCAGGCACCGACAGCTAAGTAAGTTTCAAAAGAGGAGGGGCAAACAAATGTAAGAAAGTGACGCTAACAAGTGCTTACACATAAGGCAAGTACCACACAAGAAGTTTTATATATTTTCTATCACATGTAATCCACAGGGGTAAAGGTGAAGCATCTAGGCAATAAAACTACACTGAGCGTACGCGTGAATGTGCTTTGTGAACCATAATGTGCCTATTTAGATACACTTTTTAAAATCTGATACCCCCAGAAAGGGCCAGAATTATATCAAAGGTGGCTAGACTTTAATATCTTGTTTTCATCCCTATAAAAGTAGAAATTAAGTCAGAAAAATGAATGTTAAGTCAGGGGAGAAAAGTAGAAGAAATAATAAGATCCCTCATGAAATCCCTCAAGAAAGCCAGCAGAATCATTACTTTACCACACCAAATGTTGACAAAAGTGTGTGGCAGTAACGTTCTTCCCCTAAAATAACAAGCATTTCTAATATGGGACTGAATGCCACCCTTGCAGAAAAGGCTAACTTCATTTTGATATAGCTGTCACTGCTCTTACCTTTTCAAATATCCCAAACTTCCACAGAATGGCAAAACATCTCTGTGATATTACACTTGCTAAAAGTATGAATTTTGCAGATTTTATAGATGGTTCTCTGAAGATAAAAAGAGAAGATAGTCTTTTCAATAACAGGCATTCTGAATATAGGTCTGTTTTCTTGTGGATTTCTTATTGCTGAGTGTGTTACAGGAAAGAACACTAATAAGCTAATCCAAATTTTATTTTTATGTTATTCCTACACCTAACATAAAATCTTAAACACAGGAGGCAATCAATAAATGACTGTTAAACATAATTGAGTTTTTCTGGGTAAAGTGAAACCTTCTGCATTAATCGAGGATGTCAACATTTAGGCACACTAGCTGAGGAAAGACAAATAGAGTAACTACCAAAAAGCAAAACCACTTGGGAAAATCTGAACATATTCGTATTTATTCAAGGACACTCATAATTTTAATCTAAACTGGCAAAACAGTGTTTCAAAAGAGACAAGGTCTTAGGTTTGAAAACTAAAGTTGAAGGGCACTCAGGTGTGTTCTAGGACAGGTGCACGCAGGCAGCTGCTGCAAAGGGATGAACTATGGGTTCACTGGGACTCCACCACTGCCGGGACTTTGAGTCCCGTTTCCTGCCATTGTGGAGTCTTTATTTTCACATCTGGGAAGTAGAGCTTTAAAAAAATCTGAAGCAAAATACGTAAAACTACACACATTTTAATAACTTATTAATATTAAACCTTTGCTCTTTATGCAGGAAGTGAAATGACAGTGCTTTAAACACTGGGAGAAAAAAAGGGAGGGAGGGGTTTAATTTTAAAACACCAAGAGAAATCTGCTCAGAGTTCATGGTAATCTCCCTAAGGCCCTATTTCCTCTGCTGGGATTTAAATGTATCACAGAAACTCAAGGTATTCAAAGGAGTAACCGCTACTACACAATAAAAAAGAACAGCTTTCAAAAATAGCATGTGAAAAACCAGGTTCCCCCGCCCCCTCGCACAGTCGCATAGCCTCAAAAAAGAAAAACAAACAAACAAGTAAAAAAGTGAAATTTGTATAGTAGACTCATAAATGCACATACTCAAAATAAGTTTCAGAAGAGGAGAAATCATAACGAGATACATGAAACTAAGGGATGCCCCCTCCAGAGTGAAATGCAACCAGAACAAAGTCTAAATCATTCCAAAGTAAGCCAAACAAAGCCAAATAAAGTCACCTGGCCCCACCCAAGGAGCATATTAGGATATAAACTTACTGGATTCTCCTAAAAACAAAGGCAATGGGACCAGCCATGAGTCCTAACTGAATTATGTATAGTTTCATCTATTTTTGAGATGGCACTCTGTCTTACTCCATGTTAGAGCTAGCAACGCTCTGGTACAATCTGCTGAGTTGTTTACACAAACTCTGCTCCAATACTCTTCAAATCATCTCCGAGAATTTTAGTGAAATGTACAGTTATAGCCACCATTACCATTCTTTCAACATCAGTATCTATTTATGACATTTTAACTCTTATATAAAAGAACTATACAAAAAATAAGGTTTTTGGTAACAAAGATGAAATGTTTTCTTTTAGGAGTTTTAGAATTCCAGCAGATTTATTCATAAAATCTCATAAAATCTCTGGGTTATTCTTTTCTCCCTAAACCAACTCCCACCACCACATCACCCCTGTGTTTGTCATCTCCCGGCCACTCAGCTTAAAAACCTTAAAAGCATCTATCATTCATCCCTCCCTTTATTTCAACAATTTTCTCCTCTGCATTCTCACTGCCATCACTTTTTAATAATCTGACTCAACCTCATTAGCGAGATAATACACTAACCTCTTAAGTCGTCTCCCTGCCTCCAGTGGTAATGAAGGCATTTTGAAAATAAAGGCTTTGCATAAATAAAAGGCAGGGAACAATTCACTTGTCTAGGTAACCTGAAAGTACCAGACTTTCAAAAATAGAAGATGGGGTGGGATCTGGCTTTGAGAAGACAAAATAGACGTCAAGAAGGGCATGTCTTTAAAGTTCCTGTAACTCACATGAAACTCACGCCTACGATATTCACTAAGACCCCTGACTCTGGGCATAGCTATTCTTTTACTAGCAGTTTCCAGTGTTAGTTAACTGAAAGTTTTATTTATATAAACCAAGACTTTTAAAAATGGTGCTCAATAAATTGTTATACATAATTATTATTATTTTGAAGCCAAATTTTCTCCAGATACAGATAATTACAAAAGACCAAGCACATACTTTTGGGGTCACTAGAAGGTGTTAACCAAATCACTGTACTTCTCAACCACCCACACCCATGGTGAAAATAAAAACTGATGAAAGATCCCTACCTTACATGAGAAATTTTTGAAAAACAAATTATCAGTATCAGGATACAAGTCTAAGATGGGGGCAGGATACTGCTGTGCTCGCTCATTCTGGACTTTAAGAGAAGACATTTACCTGTAGATCAGGCACAGCTTATGTACCATTGTCTCAGGGGACACCACTCTGCTTTGACAAAGATAGTAATAAAATACCAAGTAAAAGGAAGACTTGCGACATACCACTCTACCCAGATCAAACCAGGGAGCTCCAGAGAGAAGGAGGGAGACAGGGAGGGAAGGAGGGAGGGAAGGGGGGAGGGGGCACAAAATGCAGGGGACATTTTTCATTAAACTGACTTGGGTTCATCAAGAACAAATGGTGGTTTTCATGTCCCTGGGTTGCTAATATTTCCATTAGTGATAAATCTCAGTTTAAAAAGCACAGGGTGCTTACTCAGTTACTTTTTAGTACACAGATGTAAACCTGGAGTGTCAGAAGTGACTGGACTCCTCAGATACAGACCATCAGGGTCGTCCTTACACCAGCATGAAATTAAAACCAACTGCTGATTGTTTTGATTCAGACAATGGTCTCCACTGGGGAGACTTCCCATTGATCCAGTGGGGAAAGGCATTAGACTTTGCATTACAAAGATAAGATTTCATTGTCCTGCGGCTTTCTTTTTGTTTCTTTTTCCTACCTCCCACTTTATACCAGGTGGTCATAAAGATACCCGGTATATGTACTTCTCAACTTTTCAAGATAAACCTTTCTCCTTCTCCCAAAACTTCCCTACACTCAAATATGTCAAAGTACCAAACTGATCCCACAGCAGGGAGAGGGAGCCCTCTGCAATCTCGGAGAAGTTAGAGACAGACTCCACAAGAAGACCTGTGGCTCTCCCATAACCTGCATAGTAAAGCTATGGACTCAATCAGGCAACTCCAAATCCCTAAGTATGTTCAAAAGCAAATGGCACCCAGGGCGCCGGGGTGGCTCAGTTGGTTAAGTGTCCAACTTTGGCTGGGTCACGATCTCATGGTTCCTGAGTTCGAGCCCCGCGTTGGGATCTGCGCTGACAGCTCAAGAGCCTGGAGCCTGCTTCAGATTCTATGTCTCCCTCTCTGTCTCTGCCCCTCCCCCACTCAAGCTCTGTCTGTCTGTCTGTCTGTCTCTCTCTCTCAAAAAATGAATAAACATTAAAAAAAAAAAAAAAAAAAAAAGCAAATCGCACCCAAAAATGGGAGGGAAACCATCGCTGGAGACGTCATTACTGAAAGGCATACGTGAGCCAGAACTCTGACAAAGATTTAGTCCGTTTGTCATTCACCATCATCATTAGAACAGGTATCCAGGCCAAAATATATTACTTTATCACAATAAAGTCATCATTCCTTCCATATGAGTCATCATAAGCTGCTCATTTTGTTTCTGGGAGGGAAAAAAAAGGGCAAATGATTTAAACGACTCCCAGCTAATCATTTTTATAATAATCTGATCTAAATATTTAGCCATAATATTATTTACTATCTTTCTGGTCTAATAATCAGGTGCTATATAAATCTGAGAATTCTAGAAAATTAGCTATCAATAACTGAATGCTAAAAATTATATATTTAATTTTTGAATTAATGTTCTCACATGCACTGAACAGGGACAAAATGCACAAATGTATATACACAGATTCCACTGCACAGGACCACTGCTCTGAACACTTAAAAAATTCAAACGATAGCTTGATAATGAAATAAAGTGAAAAGGCACACACACCACAATTTAACATTGGATAAAATTTAGGTCCTGTAGAAGGAGACAACAATAGTACCTGACAGCTTTTTTTTTTTTCTTAAATAGAATGCATTATGAAGAAAAGTGGTTGAGAAAGCTTAGTCACTTTTTTGTAGCTTAAAGCTTTTTTTCCCCCTCTTTTATTCCAGGCTTAAACAAAGTTCAGTGGGGCATCAAACTGCCTGTTTTAAATTACAGTCTGTATTTTAAAATAGAATGCATGCACGGCGTGTTCCTGAAGCTAGGGGGTGGGAGTGTTATTCACGGAAAATTGAAGGCTTGTTGAGTCAATAATCTTCTTTCACACAGTAACAATTTTCAGCTAAAATTTCTTGACCCAAACAAAAGAAAACAAGACCATTCAGTTATTTTACAACGATTTAGAGAAAGAAGGCAAAAGAAAAAGATGAGGAAGAGAGAGACACTTCTAAAACCCTACACTGTGAGGAAGAATAAAAAATTTTGCTCTCTACATGTATTTATTTCCTCTCCCAAGCTAATGGTTAATATCAAAAATAGTTACTTCCATTTGGAAAGAAAAATAAAAGCAATTAACCAGTCCACAAACGCTACTATGAGCTCCTGCTGGTTATAGAGCTCTTATTATATAAGCTACATGTATGCCTTCAGTTACCTACAAAGAGGAAATTTGTAAATTAAAATCTATTTCCCACCTAACTTGGCTAGCACAAAGTAAAACGCATTCAACCCCTTACCCTGGCCATGGCTGCAGAACTGGGGGAAGCCCACTGACCCCTCTGGGTACCAGCACCCTGAAGAAAGGAGGAAGGAGGCTTTCTAGTTCAACACGCCTGCCTTCGGCAGGCTCGAATGAGACAAGGTACCTTTGCACGTCAGTCCTGGCATAAAAATTAAAATTAAAACCCGAAGTTGTTGTGCGGCTTGGCTTGAGCACCTGTCCTACCCAAGCCCCCATGCAAGAATTTCCCACACGCCGTTTTTCTGTGCTTAATACTGAAGACAAACACGACTGCTCTCCCCCTTGTGCGCAGAGACAGCTCGTCTGTCGGAGAGGCTCATGCGTCCAGGTGTGGTTCGGTGGCTCTTTGTGGACACACCTGGGAGTTGTATGCGCCCAGCCTGTGGGGCCACAGAGAAGGCTCCACAGCCTCCCCCGGGTCATCTGAAGAGCAGCAAGCTGGCTCAAAACCTTCCCGTCGCCAATTTGTTAGGGCAAATCCTGTATGATGACTTTTCTATCAGCCGGGAACATCTGCATTTTTCATCCCTTACTTAATGAGCCTCATTTATCAACTATAGATCATAGTTATCTTTCTATTATCAAAACCAATATCCTGCAAATCAGTTATGTTTCAGTCTCTCTTCATCTCCAATTTTGTCCAGTGTCTATTTTTTATAGTACTCTTTCATTAATTTTTTTAGAACTGACAGTCCCATAAAATGGGTTGAAATTCATTTCCCCCATACTTTAAATGGAAACCTTTAGAATGTTATGTGAACAAGTTTGCAGGGGGTATGCTTACAGTGTTTTTAAAAATTAAACGAATCTTTTAAAATAACATATTGCCACTAAGCAAATACCTCAGCTATAATAAATTTAGAATTATCCACTTATTTCAACAGGGCTGAAGATCTCAATTTAGAAACACTTTGCACACAAACACTTCAGTTATTTAAAAGCAAACTCTAGTTCTTTTTAAATATTAATTTATTCAAACTTTCCATATATTTAACCTGCTTTTACCTGGAAGAAATCCAAACTGGTGAGGTTTTATTGGGTATTCATTTACAGAACAAACATTTAAGTGGAAGATTGTTTTGAAAGAAGGAGAAACCTACTTTCCCGCTTCCTACTACTTCTCGCCTTGTTCAAGTATTATCCTCTATTTTCAAAATGACTGCCAATATCACAAATGTAGTCTAAGGGATAAAATTATAGAACATCACATCTTAAAGAAATGGGCCATGTTGGAAAATAACGTTTGTCAAAGTCACTACCACTTTTCCTAAATTCGAACTTTCAAGTAAGGTCTTCACGTGTTTCTCTCAACCTTAATCCAAAAAGAATTGAGGTCTCCATATGGAATAGACCAGTTACTAAAATTACATTTGAGAAGATGGTAAATCCTACGTAAGAATTCCAACTATTGCGTGTTCCACTTAAAACTTTGCCAAGATATCAAAATGTGTCTGTACCTTCAGTTTGGAAACTATGCCACTGATGAAGGGGTATCTTCAGACACTCTACCTGACAAGGCTCCATCCATCACAGAACTTCCTGCTCCCTTCCATGATTGCTCACCTGTCACCTCTTCCCTAACTCCCCAACTCCACGGACTCTACTAACATTTAGAAAGAAACACTCACAAACTCACGCCA
This sequence comes from Panthera leo, assembly GCF_018350215.1. Taxonomy (NCBI): domain Eukaryota; kingdom Metazoa; phylum Chordata; class Mammalia; order Carnivora; family Felidae; genus Panthera; species Panthera leo. The sequence goes on along the minus strand of NC_056683.1, from coordinate 140,504,729 downwards.
GCTACACACAGGAATTATCAGCGTTTCAATACTGAAATAAAGTGACAGCAACTTACAATTTTTTAAATGTTCAGAATGATTTGAGAAGGATCAATCAACGGAAGACAGCTATACTCTTAACCTTTTACTGAAACCCATTTAAATCGAGTTCAAGATACAAGTAAAAAAAGTTTGGGAAGAGTTCATTCAGCAGCCAAACATCTAATTCTTACCTGGTGGATTTCAACTTTTGCAAAAACCTGCCACCTAACAGGTTAAGAACACTTTAACAATTTGTGTTTTCAATTGGGTTGAAAACTTAGTGAAAAGCAAAACCCAGTTAAAAAACGCTTCACCTAGCGTTTTCTAACAGTTTCCGATTGTTCACAGGAACTGTGTTATCAAATCTACAACACTTAAAATGTCCCTATTAACATATCATCAATATTCATACATGCTGCCAAAGTACACGACCTTTTACCACTATCCAACGTAAGTGCCATTAAAGATTTAAAAAACAAACACACACAGAGTATTCTTTTTCAGGGAAGGCAGATCATTGTAGGCTCTGTTGCTAATACCTAACCCCCAAAGAATATTCTTGGTAATAACAGTTTTCCAACCATCCCCTTTCAGGCTTCCAATATCCTGTTTAACACCCTCTATTTCAAAGAATAACCGGCATTTACTACCTCCTTCCTTTCACAAAGGGCCAAAAGACATATGTTTTATCTAAACCTCGATATTCCCTTCTAATTGCAAACTTCAACAAAGGTGCCATAAGCACTGTTCCACGCGACATTTAGGGTTTTTTACTAAACTGTGAAAGATACAAAAATCCCTTTTTAGGTTGACCTCTTTAGATATTTCCTATTTAAAGAAGAAAGGGTCAGAAGGAGATTTTTAATGACCTGATGGGCCTTCTCAAAGTCTGTTAGAATGGGGCTGATCTTATTCTGCATCTGAGGCAAACCGAATAATGGGCCTACTATCTGAATCACAAACTGGTGGGAGGCCTCTGCGAAGAAGAAACCAGATCACTGACTGCCAACCTGAGGAGAAGGACAGCTCTTCAGATCCCTGGAGGGGAAAACGCTGCTTACTTGGAAGGAGAAAATCAAACCTTTTGTTTACTTCCCTGTATCCATGTTTATACACATTTTATTAACAACATATCTGTGCCGCACTTACTGAAATTATTATTATTGTTCCCGTCAATTTATTTATTTTTACAATTAAAAAACCTGTATTACTAAGAAAAGAATGTTTTCACACTATTTTTAGCTCAATCATCCAAAAGTGCCCACTTCTTCTCTAGAAGCTTAAGGCTACCAGGTCCAAGTCAAATGTCATTTTATAATAAAACAGTTTTAAGGAAAAACCCACCCTGCTAATACAGATACCTCCTTATAATCCTTTAGTCTCAGGAGCATCAGAGAACATAGGCTCTACTGATATCAATTTGATACCTTGGAAAAAATCCCTTAAGCAATGAAAACAAAATTCTGAAACTGGAGGAAGAACGTGGTTGGAAGTTTTTACCTAAAATCTTATTAGGAAAATACTACTGAATAAACATCATAAATACTCTGAAAAGATCCTATTCTAACAGGGGAGCCAAGACAGCTATAAAAATAAGTGTAATAAAAAGATAAGCAGTAAATGGCACAAGCAATGAAAATGTAACAAAAGACAACAAAAAAAAGTGTATTAAATAATATTTGGAGGGGTTATCTTAAAATAGACATTGAGATCTACTCAATGTTTATAAAAAAAAGCGTTAGTAAGTTGTAGCATTTTTCTGGCCTTCCACTGTGTATTCTGCTTAAATGCTGGCTTCCTTTCACATCAATATTAGAGGTGGAAAAACTACCCAATGTGCTCAAATTTTAAGTGATAATATTCCAAGGAGAGAGAGTTCTGCAAGCTACTTTTAATATCTACTAGATGCTAAGAACTGTTAATAATGGTAATATCAAGGTATGGAAGCTAATGCAACTCAATGGGGAAGGGTTGTTGATTAAGAGGGACAGCAGTGAGTGGACATTATTAAGAAAGATTTGCTCTGAGCTTAGGTCTGAGGGAATTAAGTGATAAGTAAATATCACTGGTCATGGCCCCAAGACAACAAGAGGACAAGTATTAATTTATGAGGTATTTGCTTTACTGTGGATGATCTCAGGATCTAAGTCAGCTGGAAAACATAACTGCGTTAGCTCCTGAAGATCACCAAGAATTTAATGACATGCAAATACAGACAGATACCAGTTCAAACAACGGTGGGAGGACAACTTACTGAGATATCAAATTACAGATCTAGCATAAGGATCCTGGAAATACCTTGGTTTCTCATAATGGAAACTGAACTGCATAACAAACATGCTAAAGAAAAGATCACATGTACAGAAAATATTACAAAATCTATCCCAATATAATCAGAAAGATTAAGAAAGGACTACTGGAGAAGTTCCTTCTTAATAGTCACATATATAATAAACGAAGACTTAACAATCATACGGTAGAATCCTATACCACATTTTTTAAAATGTAAAGGGAAGACCCACAACTTAGTTCCAAATTATAAGCTACAGGTTACACATACGATGGGTTGCCTTTAAAAGACAAGATTTGTATCACTGACACATGAATCAAAAATGCAGCATAAATCTACAAATTACCCAACAGCAAATTCAGATATAATCACAATATAGTTTCATGGTACCTACAGTATCAACTTAGCCAAGTGGGAGAACTAAACTACTTAAAAAAGGTAATACTAAAAATACATGATATTAGAGCCATGGAGAATACCAACAAATCTTGCCCCCAAACTGTGATGACCTTAATTGTGTATAACATAGCTAAACACGCGTTAGTCAAGCCTGTATGCAAACTTTCTACACAAACGATGCCTGTTAAAAGAAAAGTGGCATGCTAAAATCCATTTAAATAGAGCCAATTTTCGTTTTGACAGGTCGGCAGCAGGTGCGGAAGGGTGGTGGCTAGGTACACCAGCTGATCTATGGTTTGTCCTTCATTCAGTAACTGACACTTCCATATACTCACCACAAAACCAGGAAAGTTTGTTCTCTAAAAAAAAGCTTAGTGAAATGTTATTGCATCAATCAGCATCTTATTTACCTGTGAGTTAGTTACAAAAACTGAAAGTTAATACCAAACGGGGCATTTCTTTCTCTCTCTCTCTCTCTTTTTTTTTTTTTTGTTAGCACGTAAGAAAATTTGTGTCATAAACAACTAACTGTAAATTCTCTTACAAATTAGACACGGAAAAGATGGAGGAAGAAAGCAAGTCATTAAAAGTATTCAAATAGAACAATTCAGAAAAACTTGGAACTATTGATGAACAGATCGGTTCACTTCCCGAAATGCTGTCAGCCCCCTTTTCAACACTCAGCTTAAAAAGCACCGTCCCAGAGCCCGACTCTTCCATCGGGTTTTCTGGGACTTCCGCATTTCACTCCCTCCCTAACGGTGCTGCAGAGCCAGCTGAGCGTCGACACCCCCTTTCCGTGCAGAGCCACGAAAAGCAGCAGAGCCTAGTGAACGACTCCGAAGTTCCAGTGGATACAAAGAAAGCAGCACGCCACCAACTGTTCTTCTAACTACGTAAAAAAAATCTGTATCGATTTATAGCAGCCTTTCCAACCTGCAGCACAGCACACATCACATCACCAGCCAGGGGCACCCCTACGAAGCTGGGCTTCTCTAAAAACAATAAAAAGCTGGGGGAGGGAAAAAAGTGGAATTCGTTGTCCATCTGCTTCCCGTGAGTCCACTGAAATTTCCGAAAACCGCAAGCTAATTTCCAAATATCCAGCAAACATTACGTTTGTCAGCGCTGCTCCCCTGCATGCGTACACACGCGTACATGCTCACCAAGCTCAGGCGTCCGCTAAAGAAGAAAAGCTTACAACGCAAGACGCAGAACCCCTCACCTCTCCTTCTTTCGAAAACCGAGTAACTAGACAGTGAGCACCCCGGCGTCGACTAGAAGATGACCGCGACCGATTTCACCCACCTCCCATCACGGATGTAAAAGCTAAAACATTACGTCAAAAACACGTTCATCGGCTTCAGAGATACTCTACCCTGTGGCCAGCACTTACCTTCTTCTCCAAGGCTGCACATGACTTAAAGACGGGTAGAGCATGCATGGTAAATGTCATGTAGAACGCTGATTACAAAAGCTAGTTCTCGAACGCTTACAAGTAATATAGTATTACTTAATGTAAAACATTGGAAATTCAAATTAAAATCCTGGCTAGCCTGAACTCCCATCTTAAATGAAACTTAACAAAAATGAAGCAATAAAAATAATTCTTCAAATCAAAATATTTTAACAAAAAAGAAATATAAAAACTGATTTGCACAGATGTACTCTTTTAGTTTATAAGGAAAACCTCATTTAAATTAGGCTATTGTCCATTAAAAACAAAACAAAACAAAACAAAAAACAAGTTCTTTACAGGCATCAACACGATTCCCTATAATCTAGCCACTACCCTAATCAATATATATCTCCATCCCCATACTGTCTTTGCTGGTGGAAATAAAGTCTGCCTTTTCCAAATTTAAACTAAAATGCTTTCTTTTGGGTAGAAAAGGACTGGGTGATTTCTCATTACATCTAGCCCCAGAAGCTGGGATGCTACCACCGGATGCTTTATCTCATTCATCATCTGTGATCATTTGCCAACTGGGAATTTCTTCACCTTTAACTCTTGTACAGACACCTCCGTTCTGTATCACTACAGAAAGCAACAGGCTAGGCAAAGCACAACTGTACAAGAGAAACACCTTTCTGCCACAAAACCCGTCAGCTGGGTAATAAACCTTGCAAATGGACCCAGAGATACTTCCAGATGAAAGAGACCTATCCAGAATAAAGCCCTAAAAAATTAATAAATGACAAATACATCTGACATCTAGAAAGTTCCCCCCTGAGTCTTAATATAAAGTAGAACAAGCAAAAGTAACAGGTCTTTTTAAAAATCTTTAACTCATTACATTTCTAAATCAGCACATTAATGTCTTACTGGTAAACTTGATGGTCTTTCTTGTTGTATTAAGTTCAAGTCTTCGTGGTTAGGTTTTCCAGGAGCCAAAGGAGGTTGAGACCTAGTTCCATAGCCTTCCTGAGACATGTCCTAAACAAACACAAATATAAAGCACTTCATAAATATCTCAATGAAGTTGTAACCAAAATGAAGCAAAGGCTTATCACAAACTATCAATTTACACTGCATTTAAGCGGACATAGAAATATGTTCTAGCTATCATGTAACTTTATCAAAAGTAGAAGCAAATGACAAAGCAGTGAATCGTCAAGAGCAAAAAACATTATATACACATATGTATACATATACGTGTGTGTATACATATATACATATATGTATACACACACAACTAAATTTATCATGACCATACAAACTAAACGCCATATTTGAGTTTTGCAGGAAGGTAACAGTCAGTAAAAGATGGAGAAGGAGGTAAGCTACGACCAAACTCTCTTTAAACCAGAGCAAACCAAAAGTTCGTGTTATTGTTTAATTCTGATTTGAGCTGAGCTGCCTTTAGCGTTACCTTGAAAATGTTAACATAATTAATGAAAACTTTATTATCAACTGACTTTTAGTACGTCCTCTCGATAACCCACAAAACAACATCATTATTAAGCTCACGGTATCCTGGGGTTTCTACAAAACCAATAAACGCTCATGTACAGAATTCCATATGTTCACGTGGCATAGTTTCCAGAGAAGCACAATCAAGAATAAAACAGCAGTAGGGAAACAAAACACACCCAGAAAACCTGCTGAGGTCTGAGAAACTTATCATTAACATGGCCTTTCTGGCATCCTGTTGAACACTTTTCCAGGAGGTATTCAGCATGGTTTCAGTATTATACTGAAATACTATTATAGAAACCAAATACCACACCACACCAAACTTACTGTATACCCAGTCTCGAGCTGTTTAACTATGTATGCCCAGCTACTAAACATTCTACCACCATTTGCACCCAAAGTCAAACAGCAGCACAGAATGTAAAATACTTATTACAGCATGTCTTAATTGGCGCTGAAAGCTGAAAAACCAGTTTCTGATGGGACAGGGAAAAAAGAATGGAAAATACCACTTAAAAGTAAAATTCTCTCCCTTTCCCTGTCAGTGTTCGTATTAAAGAAACATTATATACAACTTCTACTTCTCCTGTTAAATCCTCAAAATACTACTTTAAAAATTAATGTTTATTACTTGAAACCCTATAAAAAGCTTCTGCTGCCCCACCCCTTTCTCACACAGTATACGCTTAAAATTACATGGTTTCTTAAGCCAAGAAACTTTGGACCAATAGCTAGTACTACAAAGTATACAAACTGTACAAACCAGATTTAAGTAGCCAAGCACTGGTTTTAAACAGGCTCTGTGGTAAGAGCATGCCTACAATACAGCATTTCCCAAGCAACCCTTCTGTCCTTTAAATAAATCTACACACACACACACACACACACACACACACACACGCACGCACACACACGCACGCGCACACACACACAATTAATCAAAATATCTAACCTCTAAAAGGAATGCATTATGCCCAGTCAGTACTATGCTTTTGTAAGAGAGTTAAATCCCAGTTGTCCAGGTTTTAATCTGGTAACAGTGAGGTGAGGCCTCAGTGAGCACATGCCATCCAGGACACCCAAAAGGGTCTCTTCAATCTGGCTGCCAGCAGAGGGGAACAATTGGGCTGTGGGGGACAAAAGCCAAGGCTGAAAGATTATTACCGCTCTCGCTGCCCACCCCCCTGCCCCCAGCACCGGCTCTTCCGGACCCCAGACCTCCACTTGTCACACAGACATCCCGCTGGGTGCCCTGCAGGCGCCTTTAGATGAACAGCAAGGATTTCAAATCAAGTGGGGCACAAGGCCTCCATTCAGGGCCTTCACCCTGTTACAAAAAACCCCACAAAGGTGCTGGACAGCCTCACAATGGGCAAACAAATGAGCAGACCCCCCCCCCCTAGTTCCTCAAATACACGCGTGTGCACACACACACTTTATGGGCAGTGCTCAGACACTTTTTTCTTTTTTCTTTTTTTTTAGTAAACTTCAGTTAAGAAACAGGAACAGGCTCACATGCCCTATGCTTATTAGCCTTTTAAATTTTTTTTATTTTCTCTCTGTAGCTAAATGAACTGATTTTTAAAAGAGTTGAAAGAGACCATTACAGCAGTAATGAATACACATTTCAATTTCGATACTGTCCCCTCTAAAATAAGCAGCACTGAACTAATAGACTAGGAAAGCTATCAGAAAATTTTACTATGGCCTTGCATTTCACTTTTTAAGGCTTTAAAAGTTCAAAATAATTAGATTCCACCAAAGTCTCAAACACTATTCCTAACCACAAGAGGCTTTCAATTATTAAATTCAGTTGGAAATAAAACTGAAACAAAATTTAGTGAGAATGGCTGAAACGGGAACTTGTTCTGCCTCAATTTGTGTTGAAACATAAGGATTAATTTAACTGAGGAAACATCCAGAAAAGGTACCAAGGTTTAACCTAAAACAATCATCATCTGTATATAAATCAGCCTGGGACTATAAAGTCTACATTTGGCAGCTTTAATAAAGATAGAAAGGTTATATTCCATAACAAACCTGAGCTTTTTCCCCTTCAGAGCTATATTTATTTTCTAGTATGTATTTATTTTCACCTCAAGAAGAGTAGTAGTAATGAGTAATTTAATAGACAATATAAGAGGGCAATGTCAGTATCAGGAAATAATGTGTTCAGCATTACATTTTATAAACAAATGACAAGATACAACCTTACATTTAAAAAAACTTTTTTTAATGTTTACTTTTTTTGAGAGAGAGACTAGAGCACGAGCAGGGGAGGGGCAGAGAGAGAGGGAGGCACAGAATCCAAAGGAGGCTCCAAGCTCTGAGCTGTCAGCACAGAACTAGATGCGGGGCTCAAACCCACAGACTGTGAGATCATGACCTGGGCAGAAGTCGGACACTTAACCGACTGAGCCACCCAGGCGCCCCACATTTTTAACACATCACTGCCATCTCTGGTTATTTACAAATCTGAACCCGTGCACGCTAGTGTGCACGCTAGTTTACACACACATTATTCTGCATTCATCTGCCGTGCATATGCACGGCCATGGCCATTTAAAAGAGTATCTCACTCTAATAATTCTGCAATGCAAAAGAACCACACGTGCGGAATGTGGTTTACCCTTTCAGAGTTCTTTATCAATATTATTTTTCTTCGTCACACCCACAAACTTTTACCCATTGATGGATTCTGGTTTTAACCCTCTTTATGTTATGAGTCAAAGAGTCGAAGGTAAAAAGGAGACTGACTCAGGAAACAACAAAGGTTTGTGAAGAGTTCGCAGGTAGGGGCACGCACGCATCTGTTCCACAAGTGTTCACCTAGGTATTTAACAGACGTGGTAGGCGTCTGCTGAATGCCCAGAAGAGAACACTCCTTTTGCTGGGTACTTAACATCTTACAGTGTGAAGCACGAGCAGGTACAAAACACTCGTGTCCCACTTACATTGTAAGGAAGGATAAGATCACAACTATCACGTGGGTGTACCGTAGAGGCCAAGAGCCCGAGTGCTCCTGTCTTCTTTTATGATGAAATGAATTAAGTACTAATGGCAACACAAGACTTGAAAGAAAATGTAGAATAAAATGTCAAGGACTCTTTACAAAAATAAAAAAGGGAAAATATTCCCATGGTATGAGTTCAAAAGATACAAGGTGATAAACAATGAAAAGAATGACTGTCTCCTCCACAGGATGCCCTCCACAAGGTTATCCTTCCACAACCACTCAATGCATTACCAAGTGTAAGTGTGAATTTAAATCCTTTCTCCTTTGTTTCTCCTATACACAGCATGTGTTTGGTCCCTTAACAATAGACCATACAGCTCATTCCATATCTGCACCTAAATGTCTATTCTTTGTGTCCTGCTACAGAGTACTCCATTATTTGTCAGAACTGTGACTTATTTAAGCAGTCCCCTACTGATGGACAGTTAGGTTGCTCCCAATCTTTCCCCACCTCATACAACACAATGATAAAATCCATGTGCGTTCATCTTCGTGTGAAGTATTTCTGTGGCATAAATCTCCACGAGGAGCATTTCTGCCAGACGGTTGGTACCTTTAAATTTTTGACAGAATCTAACAAAGTGCTCTTAACAAAGGGACTCTCGGTCTACATTCAAGGCCATCGTTTTGGAACAGAATGAAGCTTCACTAAAAATGTTTATCTTAACTCTCGATATGCCTAAAGCCATTATAAAAAGCAGGAGAGCAGGGGCAGGGGGAGTGGTAGGAGGACTGGTAGACAGTAACAAAAAGGAGAACAAAAACTCAAGAGCATGTAGAATAGAAATCAAAGGAAGATGGAGAAGTAGACGGGGTGAAGGGTCCTACACACACCGACAAATGGTATACAGGGTGGGGGAGGATGAGGCCAGGAGCCAGTGGAAACCGGTCTAGAAACCATGGTGACTTTTGGGTGACTTAAGAAAGATTTCTCCAATAATCGCATGAAGTCCAGGTGTGTTACCAAGAACAAAGATGGCCACTTACTACTACTGCAATAATCCAGAGTGAGATGACAGGATTTGAATGGTATCGTAACGTCCTGCAACATCTAGGTCAGAATAAGTTTCCTGCTCCTTTTTTCTCCCTGCTTTCGGAACTGCCACCATCAATTCCAACTGCTAACGGGGAAAAGAAATGGCATATAAGACACTGTCGTGGGAGGGAAGAAGGACTGGGACTCCTCCACAGGGTGCACGCCTGACGGCCACACAGGGTTACCAGTCACACGAAATCACGACTCGGATCAAGAAACTTAGCATGCCATTGACCTCCCTAAGTTTTAGCATATAGGTAAAAAAATTTAACATATCCTTTCCCAAAAGAAAGCAATATAAGTCTACAAAACACCCACTTCATAATGGGTGTTCACAATCACCCCCTCCGCCAACCCAGGAACACGCTGAAGGAAATACAAAGACAGCTGACATTTGCAGGCAGGGCTCTGTGACAGGTTCTGTGCGCTGTCCACCTTTACAACAAAACCCCGAGATAGTCCCTTCCACCATCTTGTTTTTACCATGAGGAAACAAAACCTTAAGTGATTTGCACAGCTAACATCTAAGCACTGGATAGTGTCTCCATGTGATGGACAAATCATTTCTTTCCTAAGCGTCCTCCGGAGGCCACTGGAAACCTCACACGCTATTACATACTAAGTATTTAATAGAATTTTAACTTTTTTAAGGTATTCCATATATTCTCCTAAACTCCCCTTTCAAAAATTATGAACCTTGCAAATTTTATATGTGGGATACTTCCAAAATACTCAATTACAATACTGTGAATAAATATTAAAATTTAAAACTTCCGCAAATTTGAATCTAAGACTACTTACTCTCTCTACCATGACCATGGAATAAAGTCCACAGGTCGACAGGAAAGACAGAAAGAGACCCGCGCCGCCTTCTCGCATTATGTTCACGTAAAGCTCCTCGGCCAGTTCGGCTCTTCCGAAAACTGGCGTCGCTCGGATCTTTACCCCAGCGACTCCACGCTGATCCCTGGGGGTGACAATTCCTCTACTTCAAGTCCCACATATTTTAACTGCACTGTGAATATCTCTACTTGAGGGTAAAGTCCCTTCCACACATCACGTCGGGAAAGTACTCTCCTCTTCGTCCTCCAACCTGATGGTCTTCTGTCCGGTCACCGCCCCATCTACAGGGGACTTCTCAGAGCCATCCCACACACCTTTTCACATCTTTCACTATCCGCAAGCTTCTGACCCATCGAGTCACTGTCAAAGCCACAGTCTTCGTCTTCCCCCCACCCCGACTGCCAGGCCCTGTACTTGAGCCGCTTTACATTATGGCCTGTGGCCGACTACGCCACCAGAACTGACTTGGCTAAAATTCAAATGGTCGTGGCACCCTATTGCTTGGAAAAGGCCTCAGTGCCTACAGAACGAAGCCCGCGGTCTTTGGTCTGGCACAGGAGAGTTCGGCAAACACCCTCCAGCTGGCACCCAGCTTCAGCTGGGTCTTCCCCCGGCAAGCCCGCACCTCACCCCCTCTCACCCCCTCGACTGTTCCCAAGCTCTCGGGATGCCACGTGTCTGCACGTGCAGCTCTTCAGTCTGTCCTGGTCCCGGAGGGGTGCCTTTCTTTCTGGATCTGCAAAGCATCTGGCTGTCCTCAAGAGCCTGCTAAAAATGATCTCCAGCATGCCCCCAAACAACGACCCTCTTCAGATGTACTCCTCCTGAAGAATTTACAATGCTGTATTTTAACTATTTGTGTATCTCGTGAACTGCCCTCTTACTTCCTCCTGGGTTCCCAGTGCCAAGTGCAGACAGGCACTCAGGAAGGGGCTGGTGAATGAATGATTGACTGAATGGCTCTGAAAAGCTTACACTTAGAATTAGACACAGAAATACAAAAATAAATGTAGGAGGACAAATACCTAAAACCGAACAAAACTTGGGCTCATGCCCAAGAATATTTATCATGGTAACAGCTACACTGCCTGGTAGAATGTGCTACAATACACATTTTGTTGTTTGTCACTGGCAGTCTTGAATGCAGTAAAAAAAAAATAATAATAACAATTGAGAGAGAGGAAAAAGACTATGGTAAGCATCAGTGGTGCCATCAAAAAAGAAAGAAAAATCAAGACATTCTATACTTCCTTAATGAACAAACCAGTAATGAAATATTCTTGCCAAAAAAAAAAAAAAAATGATAATGAGTTTGATAAAGCCTATCTAACCACCAATTTATAGGAAATAAAAAGGACCAAAAAACATGCTAAACCATAGCAAATCAATCAGCAAATCTCAAACTGTAGGAACCTCTACTAGACATATGACCTACTTTCTTCAACAAATGAGTTGCAATAGTTACAAGGAGAGAGGGGAAGAGAGATGGAGACGGAGGAAAATCCTAGAGATGAGACTGTATCAACCAACTCTAAGACTGGACCTTAGATCTTTATTCAAACTATCCTACAACGTAAATTAAATCTTTATTCCATTTGTGAGGCTACAAGAAAACTGGATAATTGGTATGAAAATTTGCATTTTAAATGTGATAACTGTATTATGTTGATGTTTCCTTTTTAAAGGCCTTTATCTTTCAGAGATACATACTGAAATATTTACAGATTAAACAACACACTATCTGGGACTTACTTCAAAATAACACTGAGGGTGGGGGTTGGGAGGTGAGGGAAGAGAGTATAGGTACAAAGAGACTGGACGTACAACTCTTAAAACCTGAGCAATGGGTGCACAGGGCTCCTGTCTACTCCTGTTTATGTTTATATTTTCCATTTAAATGAAAATGGAGTGAATGGCATTAAAGACCATCTGTGGGGCATCCACCTTCAAGATTACAAGAACTTCTCCCAAGAAAACCCATCAAACATAGATCATTTACTCTTTCTTAACCCCCCTCCATTTTAACCTGTTTGCTGTACCACTTAATCCTAACCCTTAGCTGTCTTTTAATCCCTCCGTAATCTTAACCAAATTAACCTCGCCAGTTTCGTCTTCCCTAGCTCTCCAAGGTCAAACCTGCCCAGATTGCTGACTCGGTGAGCCTTTCTCAGTTTCATCCCTTGATCAAGCTGTCCTGATCTCAGCTCTAGCTGCACCCCTGGCCCCAAACTGACACTCTGACCCTTATTTTGGTCCAGCCTCCAACACGACTTTTCCAGCCACAAACCCCTCCAAAGATCATGAACCTTCAAGTCAAAGAAACCCAAGATCAAATTCCAACTTCTAGACTATTCACTAGCTGTGTGACCCTGAACAAATTTTTCGGTTCAGTTTCCCACTCTAGAAACATCAATATTGGATTGAGCTAACCTGGGAAGGCTAAGGGTACAACGTGCCCTTGACACCCAGGGCTCATGTACACGAGCAGTGCAGTGCTCCGGGACTAAGGGCTGAGAGGACGTTTCACACCCGTGACAATTAGTATCTGTTTAGGATACTGGTAAGTCACGTTAATTCTCTTAAGTCCATACCAGTACTTTCCCCTGCATCGACCTTTAACCCTTGCTCCAAAAATCTTTGATAGCAGATTTAAAAATCACATGACCAAAGCTCAAATGGTTTTTGACTGCTACTGATTCCATAGGCAGATTCTCAACTTCAGGTAAGTAAAGCCACATAACCTGGAATATGCCACACACACTGATTGAGTATAGATCTGGCTAGATTCAGAATGCTGCGCGTTTTCTACCAATTCAAAGGCATAATTATTTCCGAAACTTTAAACCATTCCAGGAAAAGGACAGGCCTATACAAGCGACTTTATATTTTCTTACTGATGTGTCTCATCATCACTGACAGCAGCATCAACACCACCGTTGTAGCCTGCTGTTGAGGAGGACGCTGCCCTGGCACAAGACCCCCGTGTACCTGAGGCTGGGGCAGCCCCTGAGCTTGCAGGAAAGGGGAGCTCTGAATGGACTGGAGAACAGAGGGAACATGGCCACTAAGAGCAGCTGCCTCCCCTACTCTACTTAAGCCGGAATCCTGGAGGCCATGTCCTCTGGCATGTAAGACTTTGGGAGAGCTTCTGGCCTTCTCTCGGTTTTTGCCAGAACTTCTTTCTAAACTAACAGGGGACCCAGAATGCAAAGGGGAATGTGGCTAAAATGGCATTTCCTAAAATACCAAAGAGAAATAGGAAGATACTCAACAGCTAAGGACTAAAATAATTAAGATTTTTAATAGACTAATATATTTTAAAAAATCACAAAGCCAAAGGAGACACAGTAAACGTCCAGTTTTGCTTTTTGTTACACACACACACACACACACACACATGCATGGATTAAAAGAGAACTCGAGCTCTTTAACTTATTACCTAAAGAATTACCTTCCGTATCCACAAAACCAAGACATGAGGACTTACCTCCAAGAGCTGTATTAACAATTAAAGGAGAGGCTACCTTTAAACAATTAGCACTGTGCCTGGTACATTTAAGGCTCAATAAACGTTAGCCATCATTATTTATATTCTTTAAAACCACACTGAAGAAGGAGAAGCAAAGTTTTCATGGAACCGCGGGGGCTTTACCTTGTGACAATCACACTGATGGTGATGAGGACAACAGCAGCTGACAATTATTCGAGATTTGCTATTTGCCAGATACTAAGTGCTTCATTCATCGAAAAAAAGGGTCTTTCCGTCTGACATGAACCTCATGAAAGAAGTACTATTTTAGAGAGGAAGAAACTGAGGCACAGAGCTTGAGGAACATGCCTAGAGTCAATCAGTTAGCAAGCGGTAGAAGTGGGTTGGGAACCAACATATTCCTTCCCCAGAGTCCTCACATTTAACCGCGCTCCCACTCTGCTCCTCCCACAAGGGCTATTTTCTGGACGCCACCCCATAGCTGCTAGTTCTCAACCTGAGGCTGGGGTTCAGGAATCTCCATTTTTAATGCACTGCCCAAATTAGCTTGCAAAGTAAGAACTGTTGACTAAAGACAATGTAGTATTTTCATTAAAGCTTGATAATTAAGAAATTGCTACATAGTGGGTTTTAGGGTATTATGCCATCACCTAGCAGTATCCTTGGTGGAAAATTCTGCTGTGTCATTAACAAGAGCTGGTTTCCCATGCCTTGATGGTTGGAAAATAGGTAGAACATGAGTCTATCCAGCCCTTACCTATCCTGCTGTCAGGAATGGTCCTATTACTGTGACCACAGGAGCAGCTCAAAAAGGTCACCATCCACTTTGGAAAGAAGCAGAGTTGGCACGGGCCTCACATCCTCTCTGACCGCTGACTCTTACTGCCAAATCCCAAACCCCTTCCTCCCTGGACCAGAGAGCTGACCGCTCCAGGCACACGAGCCAGAGACCTGGACATTCGGGGCTGCAACTCACATTTAGGGCCCGAGTTCTCAAGCTGGAGGGAAAGGGATTTGAAAACTCCCCTAAGACGGATTTTGTGTGGTGTATGTATTTTTCTGGGAAGAGGATCCCTAGCTTTCACCAGATTCTCAAGGTCCCTCCAAAAAGCCTAAAAAACTAAGAGGGATAATAATATCAAAAATGGGACTCGCCAGTAATGAGAACATAATTTCATAAAGATTTAAAACCAGAGTAGCTACAATCTTTATCTAAGTAACTGAAATAAAAGTATAATTACTAAAAATTCCCAAATACAGTTTGTGTCCAAATTGTATATGCAATAAACCTTAGGTTGCCTCCAGTCTAA
This sequence comes from Panthera leo, assembly GCF_018350215.1. Lineage (NCBI taxonomy): Eukaryota > Metazoa > Chordata > Mammalia > Carnivora > Felidae > Panthera > Panthera leo. The sequence continues at coordinate 140,489,407 of NC_056683.1, read as the reverse complement.
AAAGTTCTCTGATCAGGACACCTTGCATTGTTAGACACAGGCTTTAATTAAAGGAGTAGCATGAGGGACGCAAACGGCATGATCACAACCTGCTGAAACAGAATTTATGAAACCCATATGCTGTATAAACAGGTAGAGTTTGTTTTCGCCAAAGAGCGAAGGAAGGTGCCAGAAAGATCCTGCCTCGTGCCTGTCTTGCCAGCTCATCCCGAAAGCTGTACAGGGAATCACTTTTAAAAAGTTCTCCCTGAAATGCCTTTGGACTAAAAGCTAAAACTACCAAAGGGCAAAAAAGAAAGAAGGCTAGAAAACAAACAAAAAGCGGGGTGCCTGGGTGGCTCAGTCAACTAAGCATCCGACTCTTGACTTCAGCTCAGGTCATGATCTCATGGTTCCTGAGATGGAACCCTATGTCAGGCTCTGTGCTGACCACGCAGAGCCCGCTTGGGATTCTCTCTCTGCCCCTCCATATCTCTCTCCCTCAAAAATAAATAAATACATATTAAAAAAAAAGAAAAAGTAACAGAAAAAACATAACAAAAGAAAACAAGAGCCAGCTCTAGAGGACTTTGTGGCTGTTGTTTTGCATTGTACCGGTAACACTCTGAAAACTCAAGAAGCAAAAAGGATTCTGTTGAATTTTTTTTTACCATGAACACGTATTACTTTAATAACCTTTAAAAAGAAGTAAAATGGATCATTCATTTGGTCTATGAACTTAATTCTCTTTCCCCATTCCAGTTGTCATTTGTAGAGTCCCCTTCCTATCACCTTTACTAATCTTCAATGAAAAGTAAACAGAATTCAGGCGCTCCTTCTCTAAGAAATAACAAAATCATCTGAATTTTTCAGAGGTTCCCTGATAATTTTAAAAATATATATTCCAGGTAAGTATTGTTAGTGACTATAGGAAAAGTTTTACCTTTAAAGAGTCAAGTAAATTTCTCTTTTGAAAAAAAGAGGAAAAAGAAAACAGCAGAAATTTAGGATTACCATCAATTACGTTGAAATTATAGTAAAATTTATTAAAGCAAAATTTATTTCTTAAGCCATTCACATTAAAGCAAACCTTGGGGCACCCAGCTGGCTCAGCGGGAAGAGCACACGACTCTTGATCTCAAGAGTTTTAAGTTCAAGCCCCATGTTGGGCGTGGAGATTACTTAAATAAAATCTTAAAAAAATAAAATAAAACAAACACCTCGAATTCCCAAGGACATTCTGAGGATAATCCTCCCACTGCCTTTCTATAGAGGAAGCGAAGGTTGAGAACGACGGCTCTAAAGCAAAGATGATATTCCAAATACTTGCTAAGTGGTAAAATGGTGGGCGCCAGGGTCTTGGAGTCCCCTGCTGTGCAGGATATTAACCACACAGCTGGAGAATCCTTGGGTCCCAGTAAAGAGAGGGAGGACCCTCTGAATGTGCTGGGCCCGGGGACTATTCCCGAACAACTCTGAACTACTGAGTTTACACAGTGGTTCTCCGAGGACGGTCCCTGGGTCAGTAGCAACAGAAGCATCATGTGGGAACTTGTCAGAAATGAAAATTATCAGGCCACACTCCAGACTGAAGAAGCAGAAACTCTGGGAGTAGGGTTCAACAACCAGTGTTTTAACAAGCCTTCCAGGGCATTCCAATGCACAATGCACTTGAAAAACACTGGGTTAACAAATGGAAAGCCCCACACCTATGGCCTTAAGGCATGAATATCAGCCTACCTGGGGAGCAAAATGTAGCTCTATTATATATCAACAGTAGTAAAGGAGATAGTGAGCCCTTAGATTAAAGTCGAATTGAGATCAAACCCAAGCCCTACCACATTCAGGGAAAACTTGCTTGCTATATGATCTCTCAGGGTTGTTAATAAAAAATGAAATAATATCCGTGGGCCATGCAAAAATAAAAGATTGGAAAGCAGTGGCTGGTATTTCTGCTCTCCAATGGTGCTCAAACATTAGGATGCATCAGAATAGGCTATAAAGTTAAATGCAGATTCCTAGGTTCCCCAAAGACAACAGGTTTTTTTTAAATATTTATTCATTAGTGAGCAAAAGAGACAGAGCGCAAGTAGGGGAGGGGCAGAGAGAGAGGGAGACACAGAATCTGAAGCAGGCTCCAGGCTCCGAGCTGTCAGCACAGAGCCCGACGTGGGGCTGGAACCCACGAACTGAGATCGTGACCCGAGCTGAAGTTGGACGCTTTATCAACTGACCCACCCAGGCACCCCGAGAACAGTTTTAAAGAGAGAACTGAGCAAATACACCAGGTGACTTTTTTTAATGTTTACTTATTTTTGAGAGCGAGCGAGCAAGAGCGTGAGAGCAGGGGAGGGGCAGAGAGAGAGTGGGGGGGACAGAGGATCGAAAGTGGGCTCTGCGCTGACAGCAACAGCCCAGTGTGGGGCTTGAACCCACAAACTGTGAGATCCTGACCTGAGCCAAAGTCAGACACAACCGAATGAGCCACCCAGGTGCCCCACCAGGTGATTCTGATGCAGATAATCCCCTGTTTTTCACTGTAGAAAACCGTGGCTGTACAAAGGCAGTTGATGCCCACCCTAGTAAATTGTAAAAGTCACCCTATCATTTCAAACATCTGCAGATACTCATCTTATGGAACACAACATACAGAGAGCCTATTACTCTAAGATTTGTTAAATCAAAGAAATTAATGAAGGAAGAGCTTTAATGCCATATATAAGTTACGTTGTAGTTTATTCTCTGTACTTTAACAAATTGAAATGAGCACTGATAGACAAAAAGGCAGCTGAGAGTAGCAAAAAAAAAAAAAGAAGAAGAAAAAAAAAAGAAGAAAAGAAAAAGAAAGAAGAGAAGAAAAAAGAAAAGACCCAAGAAAGAGAAATTCCCCAGTCTCCCTCATGTCAGAATTAAATTCAAGGAAAGATGACTGTGTAAAAAAGAGAATGAGCCTTGACAACACTTTAGTTGCACATCCTTTTCTATCCTCAACCTCATCCCTGACTCCCGACAGAGGAGGGGTATCGGACAGGAAGGGGAAGGGCCTCACGCAGGTGCACGTGACAGGTCTACACAGTGTCCCAGTCTATGAAGGGACAGGCTTCCTCCTCCACCAGCTGAGAACGCGTGACGGGGGCAGAGAACCAGAGACCACGTCCCCAGTGCAGCCAAGGGCCAGGACATCTCGTTCAATCCCGTAACTCCGTGTCTATTAGAGGAACTGAGGGAGATGAGGACAGAAGGAAAAGAAAGGAAGGGGAGGAAAGGAACTTGGAAAGCTCATGAGTTAGAAACACAGGAAAGGGCATGGAATTACCTGATATTTAGACTAAATCCTGCTCTTAATGTGTTTGAAGTTTTTCTTCAGCTTTTAATACAATGTCTCTTAAGCGACGTAGTATTTTCCTCTTCTCTCAGTACTGCAGACGGTCACGGCCATCTGATTCGATCTTCCGCACATTTCTAAACATGCCCCATGGTCTGGTAAGCAGATGCCCGACAGCATATGAACAAGCCTGAAACCAGGACCAGGCTACCTCCACACTCCAAGCCAACTGCTTCCTGGGTTGTTCTTCTCAGGAGGAACCTTCCATCACCCTTCTAAGGTAAGGTGAGTATTAAAAATATTGTTATTATTGGGGCGCCTGGGTGGCTCAAGCTCAGGTCACGATCTTGCGGTTCATGAGATGGAGCCTCGCTTTGGGCTCCACGCCGACAGCAAGGGATTCTCTCTCTGCCGCTCTCTTTCTCTCTCAAAATAAATAAACATCTTTTTAAAAAATACTGTTACTACTATATAATCCCTAATGTCCCAGTTTTATTTTCCTTTGATTCTGGTAATTGAAAGAAAAAAATATTTTAAAAATATTTTTAGGGGCACCTGGGTGGCTGTTGGTTAAGCATCCGACTTCGGCTCAGGTCATGATCTCACGGTTCACGAGTTCAAGCCCCGCATCAAGCTCTGTGCTGACAGCCCGGAGCCTGGAGCCTGCTTCTGATTCTGTTTCCCTCTCTCTCTGCCCCTCCCCCACTCATGCTCTGTCTCTGTCTCAGAAATAAATAAACATGAAAAATTAAAAAAATTTAAAAAATTAAAAAAAAAAGAAATCAGTCTAGGACTGGGCCTTGCTCAGACCTCAAAGCAACTTAAAAGTTTTCTCCTTAGGTGCTCACAAGCTCTTTAAACTTAAAAGGAAATCCCCCCTAGCAATGGTTCAAAGCCTAAGACAATTGCAGAGAGGGTAAGCAAGACCAAAGAAGGAGATTCAAAATTCAAACATAACCCAAGGCTGCACTAGTATTCTCCTTTAAAACAGAATAATTTGTATCAACCTACATTCCAATAGTTTTTATTATCAAGTTAATTAATAGACTCCTGTGTTAATATCTATCTAAATGCTAGGCAATTAATGGCGACAAACTATAGATGTCCTTCTCTTTGCTTTTTTGTAACAAAATCCCACAAATGAGGTGAGCACTAGAGCGACTTGACACAGAGCTAGTACAAGTAATTTCCCCCCAAAAGCTGAAAAAGGAGCAGCTTATAAATTAACATTGTGTCACAGAAGTAGGAAGAAACATAGGTTAAATAAATAACAATAATAATAAAGAGATATTTGTGCCACAATGGATCACTGCCACTATTCGTAATGAAACCTCAGAACTCCTTTTAAAAAGTGACTTGAGTGGCAAGTTATTAATTCTAAAGTATTTTACACTCATGCTTAAATGCTATCTTCTTTTCAAAATGATGCCCATTTGCCAAATACTTTCAAGTTTACCGTAACTCCTTTTGAAAACTGCTGACCGTGAAGATGTCTAAATAAAGCGGTATTTTAGAAAATACAATCGAAGTGCTAGTACCAAAGTAGACTTAAGAGTTCCACGTGGTTCGATGTTTGGTAATCCAGTGCTAAAAGTTAACTGCTCAGTTTGTACTATTTTCTGTTTAAAGAAATTATTGAATAACCTTTTATTTCATTAAAAAAATTTTTTTAACGTTTATTTATTATTGAGAGACAGAGAGACACAGAGCATGAGCAGGGGAGGGGTAGAGAGAGGGGGAGACACAGAATCGGAAGCAGCCTCCGGGCTCTGAGCTGTCAGCACAGAGCCGGACGCGGGGCTCGAACTCACAAACTGCGAGATCATGACCTGAGCCAAAGTCGGTCGCTTAACCGACTGAGCCACCCAGGCGCCCCCCACCCCCCACCTTTTATTTCATTTTTAATCAGTGAGGAAAAGCGGCCTAAGTCACCAGTTCCAGGCACAATTAACACGTTCCTTCTAAACGACCCTGACTATTTTAACCAGACTTCCAGGCTAATTCAGTTCCATTCATGGTTGGACCTCTCTTCTCACTAACAAAGAGTTGGTCCTGCCCCAAGATCATTTCTTCTCTCACCAGAAAACTCTTACTCATCCTTCAAAACTTCCTCTGACACACCTTTACCAACATCCAGTCACAGCTTGAAAACGCACGTCTCCCACCGTACTGTCATTTTCTGGCCATGCCGACCCTTCCTTCAACCAGCAGCTCCCTCAGATGAGATACGTGATTAATCGCTGAATTCCCAACATATAAAACATTCTCAGTCACAAAGGCCTTCGGTAAATGGTTTATGTTCTCCTTTTTTCTTCTTCAATTTTCCCAATAAACCAGAGGTAGAAAAGGGAAAAAAATTAAAAAGATAAAGTTGTACCTTGTATGCATTCCTAATACTCAGCATTTTTCAAGAGTCAGACAGCTCTATCAGCTAGAAGAAAAACTATACCTAAAAAGGCAAAGTGCGAAATTTTCTCACTGCTTTATACTTGGGTTTTCAAAAAGATTCATCCTGATATATTCTCTTTAAATAAACTGGAACTTATCTGAATGGAGTTACTTCCTACAAATCTTCTCTAAGGAAAGAAAAGATTGTTCTGGCTATGAAAACAACATTGTAGTTCAGAGCCACGAGAACAGAGAAAAGGTTCTGGCTGCCAAACGTCACAGTCCTAGGGATGGAGCTGAATCAACAGAAGACCACTGTCAAAGGAAAGGGGGTGGACAGTCAGGCTGGTTTCTGCACCATGCGGCTCCCTGCAGGTTACCGGATTCTTGGAACACTGCCTCTGACACCTAACAGGTGCATCCAGTAGGAGCCACTGGGTGAAAGGTCCCCGAGAAGCCGGTGCCACAAGAGAAAGCAGGACCGCTTTCTTCTCTAGCATCTCTCGACACTGGAGCTGAGAGGAAGAGGGATTCGAGATAAAAAGGAAAAGATTATGAGTCTACAGGTACAAGGAGGAGAGAGAAAGGTGATGAGACTTTGCCAGGAGGGGACAGCGAACCAGGAAATAAACCGGGACATAATACTTCATGACCCGAAATTGATAAAATGGAAGGCAAGTGGAAACTTTAAAACAAAACAAAACAAAAAGTAAGAACTTTTGGCATTAAAGGAGGTTCTCCCTCCTATACAACAATATCAAATCTTAGCTAAAGCAGTTTGAGGAAGTAAGCAAGGATGCAAAAACACTTTAAAATGGAAGCAACTTCGTCAAATAGCTATTCTTTAAAAAAAAAAAAAAAAAAAAAAGCCTTAAAAATGAATACCCTTTAAGAAGGAAATGTCAGAGGGACGCCCTGGGCGGCTCAGTTGATTGAGCATCCGACTTTGGCTCAGGTCATGATCTCACAGTTCATGGGTTCGAGCCCCTCGTTAGGCTCTGTGCGGACGGCTCAGAGCCCGGAGCCTGCTTCGGATTCTGTGTCTCCCTCTCTCTCTGCCCCTCCCCCACTCACATTCTGTCTCTCTCTCTCTCCAAAATAATAAATATTAAAAAAAATTTTTTTAAAGAGAAGGGAATGTCAGAGGGTTGAGTAAATACAAAGTTTGCCAAATGAAGAGTCCACTCCACTGTTCACTAGTTATTCCGTCAGTCTATGACAGGAAGAATCGAGCAGGCCTATTCTTACATTGTAGTTCTAGTTCTGCCCCCCTAAAATGAGCAGAGAAAAAGAAACAAATGGTAATGGAAGCAAACAATAAGAATCTGGGATAATTTAGGAGCCTCTGAGTTGAAGGTAAATCAAAAAATTATACATGTCCAGCTGTGCACTTCTTGTTGATGAAATCAAATTTCTATTATCTATTCAGTCTATGACCACAATAACACATCAGGCAGGTTCTGTATCTAGTTCAAAATTCTGTGAAGTCTCTTTAACACTGCTGGGGCTCAAAAAACAACTATGTAGAATCCTTACTAAAAATAATGTAAGTATTATTAGAAAAATAAATATTAAAATGTATATAAGTGAGCTGGCTGGGGATATCACTTCTTAAAAACTTCTGGAGAGGAATTTGGTAAAACACCATGTCTTTAAAATGTTCTTTTACCCAGAAATACCACTGGGGAAGTTTACAGGAGGTAAAAATATATGCATGTGGGCACACACATACATGCACACACAGGGCATAATGGAATCACCTATAAAAATGTCCAATAAAGCACTGTCTGCAATATCAAAAGAATTTTCCAAGTCTAAATACTTGGCAGTAAATGTTTATCTTCTTCAACACTGTAAAGTCCACTTACTATGTACTAGTAAATTTAAAAAAGTATATATTTTTGAACAATTAAGTCAAAGGATGCCTGAGTGGCTCAATCGGTTGGACATCTGACTTTGGCTCGCTCAGGTTGTGATCTCACAGCTCGTGGGTTGGAGTCCCGCATCGGGCTCTGTGCTGACAGCTCAGAGCCTGGAGCCTGCTTCAGATTCTGTGTCTCCCTCTCCCTCCCTCCCTCTCTCCCTCTCTCTCTCTCTCTCTCTCTCTGCCCCTCCCCAGCTCATGCTCGCTCTCTCTCGCTCTCTCTCCATCTCTTTCTCTCTCTCTCAAAAAATAAGCAAATAAACTGAATGATTAGGTCAACATGTAAATCCTGTGTTTCTACTTTGTGCTCAGTACTGGGGACACAGTGACGACAAAACAAAGTCCTTTCCCTCATAAAGCTTATATTCTAATGGGGGAACCACAGAAGAAAACAGGGGAAGTATGTAATATGCCACATAGTGATCGGGGCCATGGAGAAAAGGAAAGCACGGTCAAGTGAAAAGGAGAAAGAGGGTTGCTTTGTTGTACACACAGTGGTCAGGGAAGGAGGCTTGCCTGATGAGCTATCATCTGAGTAAAGACCTGGAAGAAGTAAGTCTTCCTTGGAAGACTTCCAAGGAAAAGCCCTGTGGCCATCTGGAAGAAGAGCCTTCCAGACAGAGTGAACAATAAGTAAAAATGCCTTGAGATGAGCGCAGCAAGATGGCCAGGAGGGGACGGGGAGGGTGCACAACCGGTGGCACCAGGCACCATAAAGCATCTATCTGGCTGCTGTATTCTATAGTGAATAAGGGCACTAGAAGGTGGGGACCAGTTAGGAGGTACTGGAACGCTTCAAGTAAGACATCATGGTGCCTCGGCCCAATATGGTAGCAATAAAACCAGCGAGAACTACTTAGATACTAACTATATTTTGAAGGTAGAATGGGTTGGAAAGAAAGAGATTATGAGGCACCCAGGGGGCTCGGCTGGTTATGCATCTGACTTTGGCTCAGGTCATGATCTTACATCTTGTGAGTTCAAGCCCCACATGGGGCTCTGTGCTGACAACTCAGAGCCTAGAGCCTGCTTTGTAGTCTGTGTCTCCCTCTCTCTCTGCCCCCTCCTCCACTCATGCTCTGTCTCTCTCTCTCAAAATAAATAAACATTAAAAAAAATCTTAAAAAGAAAGAAAGAAAGAGATTAAGGAGTTCAAAGTTTCTGTCCAAAGTGTTACAGAAAATCTGAGATAGAGGGAAAATACAGAAGAGCAGGTTTGTGGAGGAAGAAGTGAGAGTCCTGAGTATTACTTTGGATATACAGAGTTTCAGAAGCCTGTTTCAGAGTTTCAGAAGACATTCATTTGGAGATGCCAAGTAGGAGCTGGGCACACAGTTACAGAATGGAGGAGAGAGGTCCAAGTTGTAGAAATAGATTTAAAAATCATAGCCTCTGTCTAGACGACACTCCAAAGCCAGAAGGCTAAATAAGATCACACAGGTAAGGTGTGTAAAGACAAAAGAGAAGAGGCTCCAACACTGAGCCCTGACCACAGGCCAACATTTGAAGGTCAGGGAGACAAAGAAAAGCCAGCAAAGGAGAGCACAGAGTGGCCATCAAGGTAAAAGGAAAGGCAGGAGAGAGTGGCATTCCAGGAAACAAGCAAGAAAGGTGCTCCAAGAAGGAAAATGCCATCACCTGCATCAAATGCTCCTGACAGGCGACATCGGGAAGCAAGACAATTGCCGGCTGGACTGCACAACAGGTAAAAACATGGGCAGCTTTGAAAAGAGCTGTGTCAGCAGAGTGGGCAAAATAAAAGCCTGTCCGGAGTCAATTCAAAGGATAAGCAGTAAATGGCAACGGTGACTGAAGAGAGAACTGTTATTGGTTCGGTCAAGAAAGGTGGGTTTTTTCGGTCACTCCTATTATAGGTGTTCAACCACGCAAGGCTGAACGCGTGCATGGCATGGTTGAATTCTGATGGTAGTGACCGAAAGGGAAAGTGATGGTGGTGTTAGAGAAGGGACACGGGAAAGCTATATGCACACAGAACGTGAGATTTCAACCAGAATACACCAGAAGGCACAGGGTATGTGCAGACACAGGTTGGTTGGTACATTAAGTTCTCCTGATTGCTTGTATTTCTTCAACGAAGAAGGAAACAACATCACCAGCTCAAAACGTGGAGAGCTGAAGACCAAGGGGAACGTGCAACAGCCCTGGGGCAAGTGGAGATACAGGACACGTGTTAGCTGACATCAGCAGTCATGAACTTAAAGCAGTAAGAGTCTTCCCTGTGTCCTTCCCTACCCCATGCCCCTGGAGGAGGCAAGGAGATGGGTTTCACCAGGGTTGCTTAAGCAGGTTTGTAAGACCGGGAAGGGAGGGGACGGCATAATGTAATTAAGAGTAGACACAAAAGAGTAAGGACGGTGACAGACTTGGAATTTTTGCTGGGCAAGGAGGGTGGCACGAGAGCTGTGGGAACCAGTGAAAACGAAAGAGCAACTGACTGTGTCTCACCAAGCTCTGAGCCACCCTAGAGACACTCAGAATATCTAATCTGCTCCACGGCTGAAACCGGTAGTTCCTTTTATTTTGTCATTAATGTAGCATCTTTTACGCAGTATTTTAAAATATTACACACATTACAGGTTTACTGTAGATCATTTAAAAGATACACACAGGGTCAAAAGAAAAGCTTCAACGGCATAGATAGCATTCTTACTGATTTGCACTGTGTATGTGTACTTCATTTTCAAGTTTAGGATACACTGCCTCACTTGGCGGTAACTTCCCTTTTTATTGAACATCTGTGAACATGTTACTAAAATGTCCTATACTTTCATTTTATATAATTGCTGTTGTGTGGTAATAAATCTCATGGATTTGAACCCTGCTCACGATTTCGAGTTGTCCATGCAATGTACCTGTAAGGCCTCATTAGCTCAGCAGAGTTCACGGACGGTTACTACACACACAGGTGCTGGCCTCTGACTGTTACACAAGTCTGCTCACATAGACATGTCTGTGTGTTTACTTAGGAAACACAGTAGTTTACTATGAACTACTCTCCACCCTTCCCATTACATTTGGGACATCAGACTGATGTCTGAGATTTTATTAAGAGGCACCTCATATTACATATGAATTTTATTTCAGAAAAAATAAGGAAGCATAGGAGTTATATGTGTTGACAAGATTTCAAGACAGTTGTCACAAGTTTAAGAAACTCCAGTGAAATGTAGTAGGTGGAGGGCAGGAATGTGAGGTTATCCTACAACATGACAAGATGCTCCACACTACTTTCAAAAGTCCGCCTTTCATCTAGATTTAAACAAAATCACACAAAAAGCTAATTATTTGTTGGAGCTTAAAACTGAACTCCATTTTGCATATAAAAACAAACTATTCTTAAAATAATTTTATTAGAGGGCACTTGCGTGGCTCCGGTGGTTAAACATCTGACTCTTCAATTTCAGCTCAGGTCATGATCTCACAGTTCGTGGGTTCGAGCCCTGCGTTGGGCTCTGTGTGGACAATGCGAAGCCTACCTGGGATTCTCTGTGCCCCTCTCTCTGCCCCCCCCCCCCGCCAACTTAGCGTGCACACACACACGCTCTCTCTCTAAAATAAATAATCATTAAAAAATAATAATTTTATTACACATTGAAATTTCCAAGACTAAAACTACTCTATATATTAAGGGAAGATTATATTTTGTTTTGTTCAGATTTTGACCAAGAGTTGCTCGCCATCTTAAAAGATGAATCACCACTGACAACCCTGCTGAAAATATTGGAGTTGCCGGGACGCCTGGTGGTTAGAATCGGACTCTTGATTTCAGCTTAGGTCATGATCTCAGGGTCGTGAGATCAAGCCCTTTGTCGGGCTCCACACTGAGAGTGGAGCCTGCTTAAGTTCCCTCTCTCTCCCTCTGCCCCTCCTCCACTTGTGCTCACTGACATGCTTGCTCTCTCTCAAAAAAAAAAAAAAAATTATATATATAAAAAAAAGACATCAGAGCTGCTAATGCAACATTCTTCTCGTAGCTGCCAAGTTCAGTGACCCCACAGACACATGTAAGTGCCTATGTGTAATCATGCTTAAGCATTTAATTTATATGATAGTTTATTCACATAGTTAGTACATCATTCTGCCTTGCTTCAAATTTTGTGTAGGTAACGTATTATCTACAAATTTTATGTAGCTAACGTATTAACTATGAAATTTCCAAAGAACAAAGGAGACATTAGAAAAATTTCATTACAAAATGGGAATGTACTCTCTGTATGTTATAAACTACTATATTACATGCTTATTATCATTTTAAACTGTGTTAAGGATATCCAAAAAAGAACCAGAAAAATGGAAGAGGACCAGTTCCAGCCATATGGCAGATTAGATATTCTAAATGTCTATTGATTTAAATATCTAAAATACTAAAAAAATGCCTTTTAAACGGATCACAGACTTGGCATGAATGCGATTAAAACCAAAAACAAACAGAAAGTAAACCAAGAACACAGAAAGTAAGAGCGGTACAGTAGAAGCTGGCTTGCTATAGATTTTAACTTTCCATTTCTGGACTATACAGGGAACAGAGAAAAGGAAAAGTCTACGGCCTGCCAAAAGGGCGTAAAATATGAGACCATACATCTCAAATAAATCAGGGACTAAGAGGGGCTATGCCCATTATTGGAGAATATGAAAACCCACTAAAGAGAACAGAAAAATACCTGTCTTGAACTTGATACTCAGAGGTAGGAGGAATTTAAAAATGGCTCCACTGAGAATTAGCAACCACAGGCTAACCTTCATCAGGGTTTCTGGTCAAAATTAACACTTAATGGTGTGGTCTGCAAAAACCTCAAGAAGATAATTCTATGTAAAGTGGTCCCAAAGGCCATCACCACCTGAACCCACTGATCAATCTTAACACCACTACTGTGGGACAACAAAACATTGATGTTTATCCTGATGTAATACACTCACCGCATCACCTATGAGGTACTCAAACCACGTTAGTCAGTAATGATGTGTAACAAACTGCCTGAAACTTGGGTGACCTAAAAAGCCACCGGCATGTTCTATGCTCACAAATTTTGTCAGTAAGGAATCTGACCCGGGTGTAAAGGCGAAGGCTGGTCTCGGTCATTGGACGAGCAGGGCTAGAACCACTTGGAGGCTTCCTTACTCACAGAGAGGGTCGTACACCCCTCATCTGAACAGAAACAATGCCCTACATTTTGGGGACACGATTTACCACAACCACACGCACAAAAAATTGTTGACCTTACAGGATTAGAGGGGCTAGATGAACACATTAAGCCGCAGCAAAAGAAAACTCCAAGCCAAGCCATTTCACAAGGCAGTTGACTCAGTTTTCCAAGGTGCCAAAGGCTCTAATGGGGATGGGGAAGAAGAAACCGTTCCAGATAAAAAGACTTAAGGACGAAATCAATGGATTACATGTCTTTCTGAATTCTGCTTGGGGAAAAAAAAACCCAAAATACTATAAAGGCATTCTGACAACAACTGGGGATATCTGAACATGACTAGGCTAGTAAGTGCGAGACACCCACTGTATCATTCTGTTTATCAGCCCAGTAAGAATTTTTGTACAATAAGACTCAAAATGTGGTTCCAGATGACTGGCGTCCACAGGCAACTGGCAAAAACATACATCGTTCTTTCCTAGGGAACAGAATATAAACCCAGGGACTCGATAAAACTGTCTTCCAAAAAACAAAAAATGAAGGGAAATAAGAAAATTCTTAGAGCCAAAAGAAAACAAAAATAATGCACATCAAAATTGGAGACATTCAGCCAAAGCAATACTTAAGAAGAAATTTTTTGGTCTTCTATTTTGCTTCATCAGACAAACATGTTTTGAATAAGCTAAGCATTCACTTGCTTGAAAAAAGAACAGCAAAATAAACATCAGTAAAATGTAAAGCAGGACAGGGGCGCCTGGGTGACTCAGTCCATTAAGCGTTGGACTCTTGATTTCGGCTCCGGTCGTGATCTCCTATTTGTGGGATTGAACCCCATGTCGGGCTTTGCACTGACAACAGGAAGCCTGCTTGGGATATTCATATCCTCTCTCTCTCTGCCTCTCCTATGCATGCACATGCTCTCTCTTCACACACACAAGATAAGTAAACTTGAAAGAAAAGAATATTAAAAAAGGAAAATGTTATGGATTAAATGCCTTTAACTCTGAATGTCATAGAAATTAATGATGACTATTATATGAACAACCTTCTTAATAAATTTGAAAAACTGGATGAAATAAATTTCTAATATGTAGGAATATACAAAGTGTTGTGTATACATATATACACATATACATACATACACATATATAAATATAATCTATGTATATATAAAGGCAGAAAGCTGACTCAAGAAGAAATTGATTACGTGAATACACCTATATTCACAAAGGAAATAAGATCAAAAGTCAAAAGTCAGGAAAGGGACAAAAGCTAATAATCAAGAGGTATACCTTCCTTTATGGTTTTACAGATAACTTCTACCATTCAAAAAACAGATAATTCCAAACTTTAACATAAACTCTTCCAGGAGATTTACAAAGGGACTAGTCTCCAATTCATTTTATAAAACTCCCTAATACAGACACCAAAACCTTACTAGGATAATTACAAGTCAATCTCATTCACGAACACTGTCAAGAAACCTAAAGAGAGATCCACAAACTGAGCTCAGTGATGTATAAAAAGATTAATACATCATGTAGCTGGGATGATTCCAGAAAGCATGTTTGGTTTAATACTTTAAAACAAAAAGACACACATAATATACCCCCAACGATGGATTACAGGAGAAAAACAAAGTGTTCATCTCAATAGTTATTAAAATAACACATAAGATAAATTTTGGCATTCATTCATGATAAAATCCCTTCGCAAACTAGAAAAAGAAAGGTACTTCGCTACCTAGTGGTGGGCAGTCACTAAATTAAATAAACAAGTAAACAAACATTATACTTAAATGCTGAAAGCCTTCTTTTAAGTCTCAGAGAATACAAGAATGGATAACCCTCTCCAACAATGCTTTGGGGAAGGTAGTCTGCAAAAAAGATAAGATGAGGGAGAATGGGGTGATTTCTTTTAAAAAAAAAAGCAGCTTTGTTTTAAAAATTAAGAAAACCTGAAAGAACCTACATGTTGTTAGAATTAACAAGAATTTAAAGAGCTGCTAAACAAAAAAAAATTTAACATATAAATTGCACTAGATTTATATACACTGATAACAGTGAGAAAATGAATTTTGAAAAGGACACAATTTACAGTGGCAACAAAAATATAAAATACAGACAACTAATTCTAACAAAAAAGTACGACTGTTCTTTTTGTTTTTTTTTTTTTTAATTTTTTTTTTTTCAACGTTTTTTATTTATTTTTGGGACAGAGAGAGACAGAGCATGAACGGGGGAGGGGCAGAGAGAGAGGGAGACACAGAATCGGAAACAGGCTCCAGGCTCCGAGCCATCAGCCCAGAGCCTGACGCGGGGCTCGAACTCACGGACCGCGAGATCGTGACCTGGCTGAAGTCGGACGCTTAACCGACTGCGCCACCCAGGCGCCCCAACGACTGTTCTTTTTGAACAGAATGTTCTAAAGGAAATTAAAAACACCTAAAAACAATGAAGAACTGGAGTACATTAATAGAAGGACCAAAGAGGGGCACCTGGGTGGCTCAGTCTATTAAGTCTCCAACTCTTAATTTCAGCTCAGGTCATGATTGATCTCATGGTTCGTTAGTTCAAGCCTCACATCGGGCTCTGCGCTGGTGGCACAGAGCCAGCCTGGGATTCTCTCTCTCTCCCTTTCTCTCTGCCGGTCCCCATGTGTGCACTCTCTCACTCTCTTTCTCCAAAAATAAATAAACAAACTTTTTTAAAAAGGGACCCATGAAAAAGAACAAAAACCCCAGAATAACCCCAAACATTATACCTACGGGAATCCAAGCAAATAATAAAAGGGGCATCTCCAATCAATTGGGGAAAGGTAACTGTAATGGTTAATTCTATGGGTCAACTTGGAAAGTGCTTTTGGATGAATTAACATTTAAATCAGTGACTTTGGGTAAGGTGGGTAGTTGAAGCATGAATAGAGCAAAAAGACCAACCTCTCCAAGTAATTCCAGGAATTACTTGGAATTGCAGTCCAGCAGACTGCCTTCAGATTTCATCACCACCATCAGCTCTCCTGAATCTCCACCTGCTGGCTCACAACGCAGGCTCTGGACTTGCCAGCTTCCATAATTGTATAAGCCAATTCCTTACAACAAATCTCTTTATCCTAACCAAATAGGATATGTGAATATGTGTACACACACACACACACACACACACACACACACACACATTCTGTTTCTCTATAGAGCCCTAACATAATAGCTTACACAAGAGAAGGCACTTAAAGATCTGGCCAAAAAAAAAAAAAAAAAAAAAAAAAAAAAAAAAAAAAAAACAGTTAAGCTGGATTAGGGTAAGTGAAACGTAAAACTGAATCCATGAAAATACTCCCAAAATAACATGGGAGAGCTCCTTTGTAAACTCTGGAGTGTGGAAGGCTCAAACTCACACTTTAAAAAAAAAAAAAAAAATCCAGAGATCTTAAAAAGAGTGATAATTTTGACTACATACATACCTTTTAAAATTTAAAAAGCCCCTCTGCAAGATCAAACAAACAAACCATAATTAATGTCAAAAGATGAATGACAAGGTGAAGGAAGGTGGTTGGTAACTCATATCACAGGCAAAGATCCAGTCTTCCTAATATATATAGGTTTTTATTAAATCAACTTTTAAAAGACCAACAATTGAATAGAAAAATTCAAGATAAAAAGGTGTGAATTCACAATAAAAAAAAAAGAAATGCAAATGCTTTTAAGTATATAAAACATTCAACAGAACTCAAAACAAGATAAATGCAAATTAAAATTACATTATCAGACTGGCAAAAATCCAGAAGCTTAGTAAAAACCATGCTACTGGCACAAGTGTAGGGAAACCGGTACTCTCACACACTGATAGTGTGAGTATACATTGGTACGACCCCTCAAAGAAACAATCTGGCAATATTTACCAAAACTGTAACTGCATACACCCATTGACACACTAGTCCCACTTCCGGGAATTTATCCTACAGATAGACTCGCACATTAACAAAATGATACATATACAAAGTTCATCTTGGCAGTCTCGTTTGAAGTGCAAATAATTTAAACTAATCTAAATGACCATCAAAAGGGAACTGGTTAAATATATCTCGGTGTGTCCATAAAATGAAAGGAAGCTATGAAAAAGAATGAAGGGTTACTTTAATGTGCTCCTTTGGCAAGTTCGACAGAAACCACCCTTAAGTGGGTGGGAGAGGACAACAAAGAACAGAAAAGTGTGCATGTTACAGTATGCCACCATTTGTGGGAAAGTGGAGTAAAAATTTAAATATGGAATCTTGGCACCTGGGTGGTTCAGTCAGTTAAGCATCTGACTCTGGGTTTTGGTCACGATCCTGTGGTTTGTGGATCGTGTCGGGCTCTGTGCTGACAGCATAGAGCCTGCCTGGGATTCTCTCTCTCCCTCCCTCTCTTTCTGTACCTCCTCTGCTTGCACACATACATGTCCTCTCTATCTCAAAACTAAACAAACATTTAATAATTTAATACTAAAATACGGTATCTTGCTCTTTTGTATAAACATACTCCAGAAAGATGCAAGATAACCCACTCACGTGGTTATCTGGCAAAGGGTGAGGTGGGGCTGAACTACTCAGGAGGACTGTGCTGGGAAGCTTATCTGTATCCTTCCCTCATACTTTTTGAAATATACGAATGTATTGATTATTCAAAACATAACACGTTAACAAATGTTAAAGACACAGAGTGAGGTGTCTTCATAGAACCCGAAAATCACTTTTTGTATCAATCCTATTAACAAAAGACACAAAGTATTATTTGCTGACTGATTCCCTAATATAAAAATCAATAGGCCACGTTACGCTGTTTGGAAACGAGAAAGTGTACAGAAAAGAATGTTTTGTCTGTTAGGAAATACTGGCTCACTACATTAAATATAGTTGAGCTTTCTGTGGTTTTTAAATGTATGTGAATTCAGAATTACAAATTCTTATTAAAATTTAGCTTGATTTTGAAAATATCCTGTTGGTCATTGTTACGTTGTTTTGGGAGGTGCTAGCCATATCCAAAATGCTAACTCTAATTTCCTAGGCAAACTTCCCAAATCTATCTGAACGTCTAACTCCCTAAATACCGAAGTTCTTCCTGTCAAACAAGACCCTCTGATTCAGCCACATAAATGTCTCTGATCTCCACCTCTTTGTCCCATAATGAACTTACCGAAAGTTAAAAAACATTCTACAGGTGGGGAGTATGAAAACAAGAAAACCTTTCTCATAGAGTTCAAAAAATGTTTTGTCTCCCTCAGAACATACAGGAATGACAATAATTACATTAGAGAGCCATGGTTCTACATATAGTATTTCCTACCATATAATCTGCCACACTCAAATCAATAAAATAATGGTAGTAGCAAAGCCTAAAATAGTCCTAAACCAAGCACATTAAAATAGTATTCATTAAAATAAGATTTCACCTGTAGTATGCTTTAAATATTTAAATGTGAAGGCTATTAAATAACTAATTGCCACATGACAGAAGACATCAGTGAATGCTTCATAAAGGAAGTAAATTTGAGCTTGGTCTCCAAGGAAATGCCAGGCACTCAGAGTCCTTAATCAGATTGGTTTTACAATCAGAGATTTATTTTAGCACACCAAAGTAAAATGCTAACGTAATCTCTCTATTCAGTCCTTCTTAAATTTTGATGGCATGAGAAAACGTCCTGTGTCTACCAAGAAGTTCAATCAGGTGCTGAAAGCCCTTGAAAAAGCCTAGAACTTTATATATCATAAACTCAGACACTAGTTTCTCTCACTTAAAAAAACGATATTGGAAGATTATTTAATTTTCCCACATCTTAATACAAGACTAGACCAAATAACTGAAATATACATTCCTACCTCCATAAATTCCTTCATCTAGTATCAGGATTTTGAAAACATTTACAAAAAAAACCCACAAGATTCTACAGGATTTTCAATCTCTGCTGTTTTAACATGTTTTGTTTAAAGTCATAAACTCTTTAAAACTCTTAAATAGAAGTCACAGGGGAAAAGATTCCAAAGAACCCAAGAAAATACTTAAGAAATCAGCTGAATTAAAATTAAGCTTCCAGGGCGCATGGGTGGCTCAGTCAATTAAGCATCTGACTCTTGACTTAGGCTTAGGTTATGATCTCAAGGTTCGTGAGTTCCAGTCCCTCACTGGCTGACGCGGAGCCTGCTTGGGATTCTCTCTCGCCCTCTCTCTGCCCCTCCCCTGCGCACATGCACACGTGCTCTCTCTCAAAATAAACAAAATAAACTTAAAAAAATAAAAATAAATTAAAATAAATTAAGCTTCACATATTTATTTCCTTAACTTTATTTTATTTTTAGAGAAAGAGAGAACATGACAGCACGAGAGGGGAAGGAGGAGAGACAGAGAATCCCACACAGGCTCCGTGCTGTCAGCGCAGAGCCAAACTTGGGGGCCCAACATCACAAAGCGTGAGATCACGACCTGAGCCGAAACCAAGAGTTGGCCACTTAACGACTGAGCCACCCAGGCACCCCAAACTTCATGTATTTTTTTTCACCCTGTTTAGCATCAACAATCTCTTCAACATGTGCAAGCACTTTGAAAACTGAATCATCAATGTCACTGCCTTCCCTCTCCACCCCATGAAAAGAGAAAGAAGGAAAATATGAAATGGAAAGTTACATTTTGACGCGTATCACTGGAAGTGCTATTAAACGTGTATCTGGATTCAGAGTAAGAGTCCCGAGCTCACAGAGCCCTTTCCTATCACTCCGTGCCAACCTCTAGAAAACAAGAGGAGACTGAATCACTTCGCCACGTGCGTATGTACGATATTTCTACCGATCACGGGAGCTGAAATACACAGCCCGATAACATAAAAGAGTATTTAATGAGGCTAATTTAAACTACACACTGCTCAATATCCTTCAAGTACATGATTCCCTCTAGTATTTTGAAGTGATTATCCGTTCATGAGGTAGCTTAAGAAGAGTAACGTTGCACAGGCAACGGTGTTTGATAGAGTAGCACTTACCATTAAAACAAAAGCCCCCAGAAAGCTCAACATGGGAACACCACGTAGGTGCCAACTAGCAAGATGAAATGGTGGATAAAACCATTTTTTCCGAATAAGCGTATTCTTCCCACTCTACAATTTCGAACATCCATCCGTAAACAAACGAGCAGTTCCGATCTGGTGTACTTCGGCATTTTCTCAATATTACATGCACCTCCCCCCCCCCCACCACCGAAAACAGACTCATTCAGGCGGGACGGGAAGACGCGTCGGAGCCCAGTCTGGCCTTGGGACACAGACCTGGAGGGCCGGGCCGGGGGCGGGGCCCAGCGGCTGCGCTCACCTGCTGGGGCTGGTACCGCTGCTGGGGCTGGGGCGGCAGATACTGCGCCTGCGGGGTGAGGTGCGGGGGCTGCGGCTGCTGGTTGTAGTAAGGCTGCTGGCCCTGCTGGCAGTAACCACTCACGCCTTGCTGTCCATACTGAGGCGGCATCTGTCGACAAGACGAGCAAAACACAAGCGAGAAAAGTCAAAATGTGCAATCCAGGGCGGTCAAATACGGTTTCGATTCAGCAACGTGCGGGGGGCTCTCGGCTAAGCAATTGAATTCCCTCCATTACATAAATCGCCATACTGTCTTCTGGATACATATTATCAACGAAGTAAAAAGAAAATTTGTTTTAAAAAATAATATTTCAACAGATATCAAATATTGATAACCTCATAAAAATCCAGCGGGGGGGGGGGGGCATTTTCTAATACTGACATTAAGACACGTCGGCCTCTGCTGAGTTGGCGAGGCGTAGACTGTACACGTGAAACTAATCAAATGCTGTTAAGAAAAAAAAAAACAATTAGCCTCTAAGAAAGTCAAAAGAGCATTATGTTAATCCATTCTTGTGCCAAGCTCAAAATGAAAATGAACTCCAACAGTCCAAGCGCACTTACTACTATTTTGTAGGATGCTTGTGGCCTGGGTACCTGTATAGGGCGTATTTTTGTTTCAACGAAGGTCAAAAAGCCCCAACTACATAGCAGCAGATACTACACCAGTTACATTAGCAATTCTATTTACTGTTTTTGCTAAAAAGAAACTACGTCACTTTACAATCAAATAAAACCCTTTTAAAAGACAGTACTATGCATGTAACACAATATAACCAACAACGTGAGTTCTTGACGGGAGGATTCGTATCTAATAGTAAGATAGTATTTTCCTACTTGATGAAACACGTGATGGTGTAAAGCAGAGTGCACTACCCTGCAAAGGCCAAAGACACAGGCAAAAATGTTCTAGATGAGTCTTCCCTCCCCCGTCTCTAATTTGCACGAACCTAAACATCCTTATAATCTTTGCTCAAAGGAAAGTCCTTCCTCATGTAATACACCACGGATGATACTTTTAAATTTTTTTTCAAATGAAAACTCTATTGCCTTATTTTTCCCCTCTAATTGGAAGAGAGAACAACAGAGGAAAAGGAAAACGGGATCAGGATAGCAAAAAGCACCCCAGAGACGAGGATGACCAAGGCACTCTTAATAACAACATGGTCCATCTGAAAACCCTCAGAACTAGAAGCCCGTGAGCCCACATACTCAAGGATTCAGTGATCTGTTCCAGACACACATTTAAAAACGCAATCGCTATAAAATACCAAATGAGGAAAAAGAAGGAATGGTAAAGGGAGAAAAATATTCAACGCTTTGCCTCTAACACCAATTAGAACGGTAATTTGTTAAGACATACAATGAAGAAAAAGGAGAAAAATGCCAAAAGCTAAAGTTCATTTTCTTTCTGACCTGATCTAGATTATCGTCAAGGCCTGTCAACAACAATCACGAACGTTTGGCCACAATGGCTCACAAATGCCTCATCACGCAGACCCTACGTTAGTAGAGCAGACAAGTTTGTGCTGAAAACCATTTAACTGCACAGTTGAATTCTTTGCTTTTATTTATTTTACAGCTTGATATCTCATAATGAATGTATGTCCCTGCCATAAGCCAAGCCAAAGAATTTCCATAAAATACAACTCCACATGCTAGAATATCGTATACTACCACAACACATATCCTTCCGTTCAGCACCCATATGTTGATTTGATATCTAATACTAGATTTCACACAAGCATCTTTGCAGTTTGATTTGAAGCAGTTAGGATAACACTTTTGCCAGTGTTAAAACTACTGTAAAGCTCAATCAACACAGCCGGCGACTCCCCTGGGAATTGCACTTTAATATGTTGACTTTCTGGTTTACAGAAACCCTTACACACAGTATGAATGTGCCGTTTGGGGAGCGGGGCTCTACTTTCTAAGAAGGACAACAACAGAGCGTGTTGTAGGCAGCGACTAACACTGGAGCAGCCATGCACGTGTTAGACCCTCACGGTCTATTCGAGCTCTCCAAAGGCGGCGGGGGGCAAGTCAGGGTGCAGGGGAGCCCAGGTAGGCTGCTGGGACTACAAGCAAACGTTCAACGGAGCCACGGCCGCAGTCCGCAGAACACGGCCAACTTCGGAGGAGAAACCATCCAAAACTTCTGCTTGGGAAATTTTACAGCGGTCTTCCACCATTAAACCTATTTGCTCCCCTTTTAGATACATGGGCCTAATTCGCCTGGTACTGACCTAACTGGCAGCTCCCCCTCCGAAAGCCTGGGGTGAGGTGATTTATAACACGGGACAATCAGCCTGTCAGTGAGACCTGCGTCCTGGTTGCCCATCAACTGAACCCCGTCCCCTGTCCTTCCATGGCAGCCACGTTGAAGCAGAGATCACTGAACTCTGTTTAGCTGAAGAGTCTTTGGGTTAGAAACGTGTCAAGTCCAAATCCGAGTCCTACTGTGCCTCACTTGTGTGAACATGGTCAGTCCCGTAACCGTATCTGTCTCACACCCCTATCTACAAGATAGGGCCTACTTTCTCTATTAACTCATGTTCCTATTATAACCAGCAATATAATAATCCTACCTGGAATTCTACACAGATGCCATTACTTCTTAAACTACAAGTTGCAGTGCTCTCTCTAAAATATTAAGTATTTCCTAAGTTTTTCTTTCAAAACTCAATTTCTAAATCTAACGCCTCAGTTGTCTGGAACTAAAGTCTACGTTCTTTAATCATCAACACTGCTCTTGCTTTAATCAATTCAGAGGCATGGCTTTCAAAGATCTATCATATACTTTTCTAAAATCTTAAGCCAAACAACCACCATCATAAAACATAAATCAGCAGGTTGAGCCAGGATACACTAAAGGCCCCGGAGCCTCCTGCCGAAAGCCGTCTGCACAAACCCCACTGGGTAACTATGGTCTCGCTCTGCCGCCTGCCTTACGTGCCACCCAGGCACCCGGCCACCGCTCACCACTGACCTCCATCCTCAACGGAATCTGCTGAGGACTGAGGAGCCCGTGACACTGGTTAAAAACACGAAGGCCCAGGGGACTCGTCCATGAGGGGAGCGTGGGAGCCGTTACCGCCTCGAATCCTGTAAAATCCATTTTGGCTGCTGAGGGTCTTCTCGCGTACGTCTTGGTTCTCAAACACCTTCAGGAGAAGTGACATCCCCAGAATGTTGGGTGCAAGGGAAATGCAACCAAGACTTCACTGAGGACCAGGGACCAAGTGCCGGGAGCTGGGGTCACGAAGCACTTGTAGCTCAGATCCACCCTCCCTGGGCCAGCCTAACTACACAAGCACAGCCCCAACCGTCTTTCTCATGCCAGTTCCAACTCCATTTCACACGGCAGAGATGGTCTGAGTCAGTAAACCCCTTAATTGGGTGTTGTGTTTACTGTTTGTCCTCATCACTAGACATTAAGCTCCCACATTCATGGAATGTCTCTGGGGAGAGGGCCTGCCAGTCAATAAATGTTTGCTGAATGAATGGATGTTGTTCAGTGGATTCCTGAATCAAGTTATTATATAAAGAATTAAATTAACGAAGGAACATCTTATAAAACTGAAATCACTTGTACCACCCAACTCTTTGAGATGCCTACGTTCAGCTTCATCTAACAGGCAAACCAGTGAACTTCACGCTAACAGCGGCACAGTGCTCGGCTATTAACCGCTTACCCTCTAGGCCATTATATACCCAGCCAACGCTCTGGACCTTTATCACAGTTTGAATAAAAATATCACTAAGCTAAACCAAATGGAAATCTCCAGAAAATGCCTGAGAGCAGAGCTTTTCTGTTTTTTAAAAACAAGAATTTATTTCACTCATTTCTAAATAAAGAAGATCTTACAGTGGAGCGTGAGCACACATAATAACAAAAAATTTATTCCAATTTTCAAAGAGATATGAATACTTTCCTATATTACTGAAGAGGGAAAAAGTATAGCTAAAAATGATCCATTTACTTTAAGTGTTTATTTTAGGAAACCACTCTGATAAAAAATGGGAGTATCAACTTTCACATCTCTGTATCATGTTAGATGTACAGAAATTCTGGGCCCCGTTTTTCACTATACCTTATCCTGAACCCTTTGCTCGTATTTCAAAATTGAAGAAATAATCAAGGTTTATCTTCTCTCCAGTTTTCGTTCTAAAGAAGTTTTAGAAAACAGTTTCCTCACCAAGTTTAAAGGTGCACTGACCCCATAATCCAGCAATTCCCCTTATAAATACATGCACACGAAAACACTCACAGGTGTCCCAAGAAGGATACTCGATGCAATAGTATTTACAAAGCCAGAAAGAGGACACAATCGAACTCTGACAAGTAGATAAATGGAAAGAAAACATACTTTGCTATAGCCATACAATGGAATTCTATACAATTACCAAAAAAAAAAAAAAAGGATGTAGTTAAGGCCCACAGATCAAAATGGCTCAAATCTAAACAATATAATGCTGAATTTTTTTAAAAAGCAACAAAAGAATGCAATATAATAGCATTTGTCTGAATTTTTAATACACACAAAAAATACTGTTCGGGGGTTTATATATATATATAGTTATTATATACATATATATATACACACACATACATATATATATATGTGTGTGTATATATATATATAGTTAAAGTATTCACTGAAAACCATGCATTGAAAAGGAAACAGATGACACTCTCTGGAGGGGGGAGAGGGGAAGAGATGGGATGGCGCTCAGTCCTGCATTTTTTCCTTTATAAAAAGACGGAGATATGGAGATGTGGCAAAATGTTAACACCCAACCATTTTGGTGTAGTTACACAACTGTCCATTATATTTGTTTCCGTACTTTTCTGTATGCGTAAATTGTTTCATAATTTAAAATTCTGAAATAAAGAGCTCACCTCCCCCCATCCCACATCTCCCCTCCCCCAAAAAGGCAGAGGCATAGACGTCACCCCAGCATGCACACAAAGCAGGAGGCAGGCCCCATGAAGGGGCTGGAGAGGAAAATGCCTTGGTCAGCTGCTTTATTTAAAGAGGCCCAGCTAGATCTTTGCTCCAGAGACCCATCCCTGACTGCTAAGTCAGGTCCCCTAATCTCTTGCCTTTCACAAGGGGCAAGATGAAGCCAAAGACTTCACGAGGGTCTCCTACCTTTCCTGAAGATTGATAAATCCCTGACAGGAAGGACTTTACGCCAGCGAAACCTAATGGCACCTACAAGGGGCACTAATCTGGCAAGTTAATTCACAGAAATGAATCCTATAATCGAAAAAATTTGAGAAGTAAACATAAAAATATAAAACATAACGTACAAGTATATTAAAAGGTGTGTTAAGTATATTAAAAGAAGTTAGGAAACACATCCACCTTTAAATCTGGGATTTCTCAAATGTACCTGACTACAAGCATATTATCACACTCACTGGAATGTAAATCTCACAGAAAATGGGGTCTTGGCAGTTTAGTTCATCACTGCACTCACAAGGCCTGGCCCGCAGTAAGAGCTCAATGAGTATTTGTTGACTGAACCTCCTGGAATAGGTATATAAAACACATACTATAAATCACACACCACCGACATATAAATGTAAGAGCTTTCCGCCTTGGGCTACACAATCGTCCCGTCCAATGTTCTATCTCCACAACAGCTTACAAAAACATTGGGAACAGATATTATAATCCTCCTTGATTAGGAAGTTATGTTACTAAAATACACTTTGGTTTCTATTACAGATCTGTCACCTCTGGATTATCTGAATCTATTTACATTATCACTTTTGTCCTTCCTTTTAGAGGGAAACAATTTAAGATGAAAAGAAATACTTTACATCGTCCTAAATTTATCACAGACACGTTAATATAGGGAAATCATCTTATCTAGTCATCCATCATGGACACTTGGGTTGTTTCTATTTTGGGGTCATTACAAGCAATGCTGCCATGAAAAAGGACACATGAACATCTGTTCAAGTATTTACGGATAAACACCCAGTAGTGGAATTGCTGGATCACGTGGTAGTTCTATGCTTAATTCTGTGAGGAACCGCCATACTGTTTTCACGGTGGCTGTACCATTTTATATTCCCACCAGCAGTGCACAAGTGTTCCAATTTCTCCACATCCTTGACAGCACTTGCTGTTTTCTGCTTGTTTGTTTGTTTTGTAATAGCCATCCTACTGGGTATGAAGTGGTATCATACTCCTTGTGTGTCTGACTTTCATTTCCCTAATGATCAGTGGTGTTGAGCACCTTCTACATGCTTACTGGCCATTTGTTTATCTTACTTGGAAAAATGTATTTATCTCCTTTGCCCATTTATTAATTAGATTGTTTTCTGTTGTTGAATTGTAGGAGTGCATTAAATATTTTGGATATTAATCCCCTATGTGGCATAGGATTTGCAAATATTCCATTGTATTAGTTGCCTTTGCATTATCTTTTTTTAAGTTTATTTTGAAAGAGAGAAGGAGAAAGAAAGAGGGCACACACGCAAGTGGGAGAGGGGTAGAGAGAGAGGGAGAGAAAGAGAGAGAATCTCTGGTTCAGGCTCCACACTGCCAGCGCAAAGCTAGATGCAGGGCTCAAACTCACGAACTGTTGGGATCATGACCTGAGCCGAAGTCAGACCCTTTACTGACTGAGCCACCCAGGTGCCCCCATTCTCTTGACTAGTGTCCTTTGGTGCACAAAGTTTTTAATTTTGATGTAGTCCAATTTACCTATCTTTTCCTTTGTTGCCTGTGCATTGGCTTCACATTCAAGAAATTACTGCTATATCTAATGTCATGAAGCTTTCCCCTATGTTTTCTTCTAAGAATTTTATTTCTTAAATATATATATGTATATATTTATATATATGTATATACTTTTATATATGTATATACTTTTACATATGTATATAAGTGTATATTACATATGTATATTACCTAAATGTGTGTATATGTTTTTATATAAGTACGTATGTATATGTGTGTGTGTATATATATATGTGTGTGTATGTGTGTGTATATATGTATATATATGTGTGTGTGTGTGTATATGTATGTGTGTGTGTGTGTGTGTGTGTGTGTGTGTGTGTGTATTTAAGTAATCTCTATGCGCCCAACGTGGGGATTGAACTCAAAATCCCAAGATCAAGAGTCACACACTCCACCGACTAAGCCGGCCTAGGCACCCCTCTTCTAAGAGTTCTATAGATTCTGGGGCACCTGGGTGGCTCAGTCAAGCATCCAACTCCTGATTTCGGCTCAGGTCAGGATCTCACGGTTCATGAGATGGAACCTCATGTCGGGCTCTGTGCTGACAGCACAGGGCCTGCTTGGGATTCTCTGTCTCTCAAAATAAATAAATAAACTTTAAGGGGGGAAAAAAGGGGTTCTATAGATTTTAGCTCTTATGTTTAGGTCTGTGAATCCATTTTGAGTTAATTTTTTGTGCACAGTGTAAGTTAAGGGTCTAACTTCATTCTTTTGAAAGACCTACTGTTCTTAATATAATTTTCACATCAGCCTCAGATCCTTTTGTTCTAAAAAGTATAGTCTGGTTTGGTATCTACAGTTCCCTCCAGAACTATATTAAGTGTAGACACATTCAACACACAGTATTACCTGTTTATGTGAAATTCGAAATCACACGAACTTAATATATGGTAATAGAAAGATCTTAACATCGGTTGTGAAATATGGAGAATGGCTAAAAACAGGCATGAAGGAATTTGTGGGAGTGACAAAAATATTCTGCATCTTAACTGGGTTGGTAGTTTCATGGATGTACCTATGTGTCAAAATTCATCAAATGGTACACTTAAGATCTGAGCATTTTAGTGTATGTAAGTTATACCTTTAAAAACCACTAGCAGAACATGTATACTTAACAACTAATGTATCTAAAGTTTTGACTTCACGTTTTATAGCATATTTATGTTAAACCATCACTGCCTTATTTATGCCTACATGTAAATTTCCTACTTGACAATGACTGTTCCTAGATACTTAACAAGGAGTTTTCATATTTTCACTTTATGTAATCCAAAACAGTACACTGCGATTAGGTATACTGAAATAATCATGGTGCGTATGTAAATTCAAACATCTAGGGCAAGTTATAATATGTACAGAAACAATTCTACTTTTAAGAAGATACCTTGAGAAAAAATGTGAAACAAGTATGCAAAGATACGTGTAGCAAGCTCACTGCACCCCCATGATAGCATTGCCACTGAAAATATGTAAATAGCCTAAATGTCTAAATGTCCATCAACAGGGATTGGTTGGGGTGGGGGCAGGATTCAAGAATATATCTGATTTTTTAAAATTTTTTTAAATGTTTGTTTTTATTTTTGAGAGAGAGAGAGAGAGAGAGAGACAGAGAGAGAGAGAGAGAAGGGGAGGGGCAGAGAGGGGGAGACATAGAATCTGAAACAGGCTCCAGGCTGTCAGCACAGAGCCCGACATGGGGCTCAAACTCATGAACTGTGAGATGGTGACTTGAGCTGAAGTCAGATGTTTAACTGACTGAGCCACCCAGGCACCCCATATTTTTTTTTAATTTTTTTTAACGTTTATTTATTATTGAGAGACAGAGAGACATACAGCATGAGCAGGGGAGGGGCTGAGAGATGGAGAGACACAGAATCCGAAGCAGGCTCCAGGCTCCGAGCTGTCAGCCCAGAGCCCAACGTGGGGCTCGAACTCACAAACTGCAAGACCATGACCTGAGCCAAAGTCGGACGCTCAACCAACCAAGCCACCCAGGCGCCCCATAATTTTTTTTAATGTTTGTTTATTTTTGCTAAAGAGAAAGAGAGAGAGAGAGAAAAGAAACATGAACAGGGAAGGGGCAGAGAGAGAGGGAGACACAGAATCCAAAGCAGGCTCCAGGCTCTGAGCTGTCAGCACAGAGCCCGACACAGGGCTGGAACCCATGAGCCATTAGATCATGACCTGAGCTGAAGTCAATGCTTAACCAACTGAACCACCCAGGTACCCAGAACATATCAGCTTATTAATGAACCTCACTGGAGATAATATGTATTTAATAGCAAGAATGATTATTAAGGTGGGACTTAAGGGATAGCAGGGTACAAAATAGTATATGTAACAAAATGCTATCCTGTAATATGAAAAATCTGTGTGTGTGTGGTTTTCTGAGTAAAGAATTTGTAGCTTAAAGGAATAAACACCAAAATGTTATCTACCATTTCTTAAACGAACTCCGTGTTTTTCACAAATCTAGAACAAAATGCAATTAATTGATTTGGGATTATTTATTGTGGTCTATTTAAGAGTTATCAGAAGAGTGTCTTAAAACAATTTGCCTTTAACAGCAGAAAGCTCCTTAATTTTTGTTTGTTTTCCATCATAGGCTTGAGCCCCTCCAGGTAAATTCCACAAAATGGGAAGGGAAAAGGCACAGGACAAATCATAAGTACACAACAGTTACATTTTTTAGTCATTACTGTGGCAAATTCTGCCGGCTTCTGATTTCACAGAAAGATCAAACACTGTTTTTCATGCATAAGAGTCAGACTGAAAATTCCCTACAGCAAGGAATTCAGATGTTAAGCCGATGTGTGGTTGAACCAATTGCATGAGGAAATTTTATTATGTCAACATGTCCAGTCAAAAAGAATGTGCTAGGAGGTAATAAATAAAGTTTACAAGGTCAAGATTCTACCTACCACTGCCCCATAATCTACAATCCCTTAAGCTAAGTCCCCAGTTGAGACTTCTAAACAATTTAGGTCCCTTTTTTTTCTTACTTTATTTTAAAAAGAAAAATAAATCTTGTTCTTAGGCTTGTCTTAAGAAAAACAGACGAAACAACATACCTCCACAATTTCCTGAAATTACTCCTTCATGCTTGAAAAACAAGAAACAATCAACGAATGTGTACTGAGTGCTTACTGTATGCATAGTACACTCAAGCTAAGTTCCTTCAAATTCTGTCCAGCTTCCCTTAAGAAAAAAAAAAAAAAAGAGTACCCAGATTTGAAGAAGGAGTTGGCAAAGCATTCAGGGGTCAAGCAGTGTCTTAAACACCAGAACAGGCTTGATGACCAACCACACAAACAAGCCAGTTACACAGTTCACGTTGCTATGGAGCACACTTCCGTTTTTGTCTATGCCCTTGTTCCTAACAGATAACTTCCAGGCCGCAAACACTGCTGTTTTATGGCCTGAAAAATAACCAACATTATCTAGGCTGATTTAACCCTCTCCTTTAGCTTATTCTTAAACTATCAAAAGATACTTTTTTTTTTCACCAATTTAACTCACTATGTAAAATTTTAAACACATCCAAGAGTGGAAAGAACAGTATTAAAACCCACAGTTTAAGCAATTACCAACTTAAGACCAATGCTATTTCATCTACAGCCCCACCCACTGTTCCCCAGCCCGGCATCTATCCCATCATATCATCTCACTGGAAAATTTTAGCACCCTGCAGCTCTTCGGTCCCATCTGGGAACCCAAAATAAATCGCATGCAGGGAACCCAACCCAGATGTCTTGCCTGGACCCAGCAGAGTCCACCTCAAAATCGGCCCAACCAACCCACAGACCCATGAGAGGAAAAATAAACATCTGTTGTTATAAACTACTGAGACTTTCAAGCTGATCGATATGTAGCATTATTTGTCAACAGTGACCCGAAACTTGTGTCAATTACTAACAGTGGATTTCTTTGGATGAATAGAATATGGTGATTTTTCACTTTCTATTCTGAGCTTTTTGGGTTTTCCACATTTTCTTTTTCTCTTGTATTTTAATTCCAGTGAAGTTAACACACAGTATTAGTTTCATATGCACAGTACAGTGAGTCAACAATTCTATACATTCTCAGTGTTCATCACAAGTATCCTCTTAATCCCCTCCCCTATTTCACTCACCACCACCCCCAACTCCCCTCAGGTAACCATCAGTTTAGTTTGTTCTCTACAGTGGAGAACAAATTGCTTTTTGATTCATGTCACAAAGCTGGAAAGTTCTCATTGGTCGCCAGTGTAGAAGTCTTTTTACATGAAAAATGTGTTTTCTAAAACCCCTTGACAGGTGCACATACAATATTAAGGTTATAAACATAA
The DNA here is from genome assembly GCF_018350215.1 of Panthera leo. Classification (NCBI taxonomy): domain Eukaryota; kingdom Metazoa; phylum Chordata; class Mammalia; order Carnivora; family Felidae; genus Panthera; species Panthera leo. The sequence goes on along the minus strand of NC_056683.1, from coordinate 140,458,162 downwards.
GCACAGTGAAAATAATATACATACAACCTCCCTTAGACTTCTTTACAATTATTAATTGCCTACAAAATTTCACTGCTTAATTCTAAGTCTAACTGCTCTATATTTAGCAAATCACAGCTTCAGCGAATACTAGGTCAGACAATGTTCTGCAGAGTGAATATTCTGTATGGCTGTGGGAACTAAATGGTAGTGCCTCTCATGACCTCAATTTCCAAAAGTCAGGGATATGTCCTGAACAGCCTTTATTTCCGCTTTATAATCATTATCATTCTATTATCCATGAATTTATTTATACCCTTCTTAAATTAATTTATATTTCTAGCCCATGCTACCTCTTGAGGGTAACTACTTCTGGAACATTATTATCCATTTCATAAAGTGGTACATCCTTTTTCATAAAATTAACTCCGAGCTTCAAGGAGTGCCCCCTAATGCTTGCACGCAGAATCTGAGTAACAAACGTATGGTCGACCAGTGCAAGCCGAAGCCTTTATTCTATCAGATCAAAGATTCCTTGTCAACTATCTCTCTCACTCTGTCCCTTGATTAATTTCGCTGGCTCATCAAAATGCTTGTAAGTCAGCTAGTCTTTATTGTGGAATAGCAACTAAAATAGCATGAATGCTTCCAAAGGCACAGTGAGTATGGTTCACACAAGAGTTAAGATTACTTTTCTGGTTACTTTTTCTTTTTTTTTTTACACATTTTGTATTCTCTCCTCTACCTCCTAACTACAGATGTTTTCACCTTTTCTTCCAGGTCAGCCAATTAGAGAAGATTTTAAGTATTCATAAAATGCAGGCATTCACTGGCAGTAAAATGCTTCCTCTCTCATTTACAACCAGTGTTGAACTAAAGTCTTACTGTACACAAAATTAACACACAAGTGTATAATTGTAGTTTTATGCTCAAGTACCCTAATTATGCACTTTAAAACACTTTCTTCCCAAGGATCCATCGAGGGCATTTGATATCACAGATCTATAAAGGCTACAGTATGCTTTTTGATAAAACAAGCATAACGGGAAAAAAATTGCAGCTTCAGAGAAAAAGTCTGCGTGTAATGCACAACATGATAAATCTCATTCCAAAACTTTGGGCTGAAAAAGATAGCATATTTCCAACGTACATAAACTTGGTCTTAGGGGAGGGAAAGGAAGGGTGTGCTAAGAGCAAAAGACATACTACACAACATCTCTTCTTGAAGAAAAGAGAAGCAACGCACAAAAACAAGTGGTCTAAAATCTTCCATAAACTATCACAGGGGAGAAAAACCCATCTAGGAGTCTACATATCTTATTTCAATAATAATACAAGCAGCAAAAAAACTAACAATAAAAGGACGATGCTTGTTTCTAACACGGAAGCCTGCAACATCGAGGTTTCCAGAGTTTGCATTTAACACAAAATCAAAAATAAGTATTTTCCACACCCAACATATGCAGTCGTTTTTAAATTAGAGAATCACAACTGGAAATACGCTGCGGTGACTAGCACACAGCTCTACTTCTGTGGAGGCCACGGTGCACACAGAAAGCAGTGAAGGGCTCTGAAGGCAGTCTCTAGTCATAAATAGGTCAATTCGGCTAAGAGAAGCAACATTTTCCTAGAAACAGCTACTTGAAAAGAAAAAGGTTTGTGCTGCCTCACAGGGAGTCAGTCGTCTCCATCCAAGAGAGCAGCACGTTCCCAAGAAAACAGGCGCGTTATGTCATTTAGTTTGTAAGGAATTCACCTCACTGGAAAGCCATTCGGAGTTTCCATCTTTCTTGTTATACTACTGCTCAAAAGGCAACAGGTAGTTTTGGATCAGTGAATATCATCTTCGAGTCGTTCAAAAATACAAGACAATGACAGGATCAGAAGTCAAAACAGTACAACGGTACCTCTCACACATGTCAGAACAGCAGGGTTTTCTAATAAGACTTTAAAATATGTGTCAGGCTACAGTCTGCTCATGTTTTTAAAACCCACCCACTCGGGCCCCGGGTCCGGGTGAGGTCGCCACCGCCAGCAGGTAAGAGGGAAAACACTCAGAGAGGGCAGCTGATGGGAACTGACCAAGGAGCTGCTTGCCCAGCTGCCCTGCTGGCCAGAGATTTCTATTTTTGTAAAGCACAAAAAGAGGAGCCAAGAGCTTTACCACTTTCCTATATAAACCCAGCTGCCAACACGGATGTGCCAAAGGGGAATTTCAGAGAATTTTAAAGAGATGACCTTTGCCGAGGCTGCAATGTCAACTTTGGAACCGCATGGCTGGAACATGTGCAGAGAATGCCAGATTGCGAAGACTGGTCTGCTCGAGAGAACCACGGAGAGGGGGAAACAGGGACAACAGGCCTTCACCACAGCACGACTAGAATGTTCAAACAGCCAACAGAGAGACAAGTAACTGGTATCTTCTGTGGAGGAGAAGTCAACGGTGGAGGGACAGGAGGAGAAAACTGTGCACTGCAGACTCTTTCTAGCTTGGAGATTTCACACCATGCGTACAAATGACTTGGGTGTGTGTGTGTGTGTGTGTGTGTGTGTGTGTGTGTGCGCGCGCGCGCGCTGTTTTTTTTAATACAACTTTTAAGTTTTTCCTAATTTCTGTTTTTTTTTTTTTTTAACGTTTATTTATTTTTGAGACAGAGAGAAACAGAGCATGGACGGGGGAGGGCCAGAGAGAGAGGGAGACACAGAATCCAAAACAGGCTCCAGGCTCTGTGCTATCAGCACAGAGCCTGATGCAGGGCTCGAACTCACAGACCACAAGATCATGACCCGAGCCGAAGTTGGACACTCAACCGACTGAGCCACCCAGGCGCCCCCCCAATTTCTGCTTTTAATGAAAGATGGGTGGAATGCTATGTGATTATACTGTTACTAACTAGCACTAGGGTGCTAGCTGCTTCTATAGCCTTTCTATATCTGTTTTTCTATCCTGCCAAAAAAAAAAAAAAGAATTTTAAAAACTATATTGTATTAAAACATGATCCTTTAAAAATATACAATCTAGGGGTGCCCGGGTGGTTCAGTCAGTTAAGTGTCTGCCTTCGGCTCAGATCATGATCTCACAGCTCATGAGTTCGAGCCCCGCATCGGGCTCTATGCTGACAGCTCAGAGCCTGGAGCCTGCTCGGATTCTGTCTCCCTCTTCCTCTGCCCCTCCCCCGCTCGCTCTAGTGTGCTATCTCTCTCTCTCTCTCTCTCTCAAAAATAAATAAACACTAAAAAAAATTTTTTTTTAAATATACAGTCTAGGGGCGTCTGGGTAGCTCAGTCGGTTGAGCGTCCGACTTCGGCTCAGGTCATGATCTCACAGTCCATGGGTTTGAGCCCCGCATCGGGCTCTGTGCTGACAGCTCAGAGCCTGAGGCCTGCTTCGGGTTCTGTGTCTCCCTCTGTCTCTGTTCCCCCCACCCCCCACTCATGCTGTCTCTCTCTGTCTCTCAAAAATAAATGTTAAAAAAAATATTAAAAAAAACATACAGTCTAACTAACTGTTCCATGAGATTTTTTTTTTTAAGGGAGAAACATGTACTCATTAATCTATCTATCCCAAACTTCAAATGACACATATGGTGAAAAATGTATGAATGGAGAAAAATAACAGCACTGGTAATGCAAAAGGGTCAGCCTTCCCTACATACCATGGCCAAGACCCAAATCTGGCTATTAAAGTCTTCCTCTGAGACTCTGAGAATTCAGTAGGCTGCAGAATCTAAGAATAGGAAGTCCCAAGGGAAGAAGGAGTGTGGGGGCCATCACTGGCATCCTCCCGGAGTGGAGGCACTGACGCTGACTCAGAGGGTAGCGAGGTTGTAGGCTTTGTCCTGTGCTTCCCAGGGACAGAACAGGCTCCCAATGAGCAGAACTAGCCGGTCGTTTTATTTTTTTTAACTTTATTTATTTAGACAGAGACGGAGAGAGAGTGGCAGAGGGCCAGAGAGAGAGGGAGAGAGAGAATCCCAAGCAGGCTCTGTGCTCTCTGCATAGAGCCTGACACAGGGCTCAAACTCACAAACCGTGAAAGCACGATCTCAGCCAAAACCAAGAGTCGGACGCTTAACCTAGACTGAGTCACCCAGGCGCCCCTCAGTCATTTCACTTTTGGTCCCAACTTTCAGAATGAACCCATAACAAATAAAGAGGAGTGAGTTTATAAAGGACTCTCTTTTTTTTTTTTATTAAGTTTATTAATTTATTTTGAGAGAGACAGAAGTTGAGCACGGGAGGGGGAGGGAGGGAGAGAGGGAGAGGGAGACAGGGAGACAGGGAGAGAGGGAGAGAGGGAGAGGGGGAGAGGGGGAGGGGGGGGAGAGAGAGAGAGAGAGAGAGAGAGAGAGAGAGAGAGAGAGAGAGAGAGAATCCCAAGCAGGCTCTGCAGGGTCGGCACAGAGCCCGAGGTGGGGCTTGAACTCACGAAACTGTGAGATCATGACCTGAGATGAAATCAAGAGTTGGATGCGTTACCAACTGAGCCACCCAGGCGCCCCAATAGAGGAGTCTTTTTGCATTAAAAGATGTTTCTCTACTACTAACTGACCCTCTCTCATAAAGCAGTGATTTTTTTCCCTGAACCCCATAGACAAAGGTGAGACTAAAGGAAACAGTATGCACATCAGTGGCTGAAAAACTGACTTCATGCATTTTATTCACTGGATCATAGTCTGAGCTGGGGGTGGGGAGAGAAGGGAGTAGAAGATGCTCGAAAACATATCCAACACACAGCGCACATATCTGGACCAATAAGCTATTGTTTTAAACTAAAAATACACGTGCGTTCCCCCATTTTCAGAAGGCTAAGTCTAATGACATTTTATTGTGAATTACTTTATAATGCACTATCAGAACGGATAGAGATTTCAGAGATCACTGGTTCAACCCTCTCCTAGGTCAAGGTCAACGAAGCTAGGTCAAGAAGCTAGATCAAGGGTTAGGAAACCTGCACAATTTCACCCAAATGGAGTAACAAATAGAACTCAACTCTCTCTCCCGGCGCCCACCCAGCCACTGCCACCCTCCATGCTCGTGTCACTCTCCCATGACCCTCAATCATGGAACAGCAGACTGGGGAATAACATGCAAGTGAAATATGGAGGACAAGCTGTAAACGGTCACTCGGGCTCGAACGGGAAGAGCACAGGACATTTGGGAGACCTCACTCTATTCTTGAAGAGGGTAGTGTGAACAGACAGGAGTACCAGGGTACCCAAAGAACATACAAATGGGAAGAGGTCGTGGAAAAAAGAGACAGGTAAGTAAAAGGACAATGGCCACAAATGAGAAATGCACAATTTTAAGTTTTAAAAACTGAATTTTAAAAAATCTGGGTGGTTTAGATGAATTCAGAAGGTACTGGGATATAAAATTTCTACCAACACAGACAGCATGCACTCAAGACAAAGTGGGGAGGGGGCAGGGGCTCTTCTTTTTGAGTCATTTAGCACATAAACATAACTTACGTGACAACCCTGTGACGTTGGGTAATAGTTTAAAGAGGAGTTCCATTCTGACGTTGAGGCAGTAGGAGGAAATGATGCTTTGGATAAAAATACCAAAACTCTTGAAACATAAATACATTTCAAAGCAAATGTTTATATAAAAAGAAAATAATATAATTATTTCCCTTGAGAAAGAAGATCTGCAATTTTTTTTATTTCATCAGCTGGAACAACATGTGCCAAATATTCTCCAAAGACTGGTCACAAAAAAAATAAAATAAAAAAATAAAAATAAAAATAAAAATAAAAATAAAAATAAAAATAAATAAAAAAAGAGGATGTTGACATTTTAAAATCATTAACAGAAAGACACCTGTGGGCGGATGGAGGAGGATTTACTCAATATAGAATTTTCAACAAATTAAATGTTTTGCTTCTTTCTACTACCTCCTCTGTGTATATTAACAGATCATTAAAATTAGTCTCACCTATTCATTCTGAAAATCAATAAATAATCACAAAATCATAATTATCTCCCTCAAAACTATATCTCAACACAGACACAATCCCAGATTGTCCATTCTAAGCACCTCTGCAGGTAAATCAGTAGACTTTAGGGAAACACAGAAGCCATTTCACTGTTTGACTAAAACATTAAGGGGTATAAAATAATTATCTTAAGACATAGCCCTCCAGTCCAATGACAAATAAGGATAATTGGGCCAAAAAATTCCTTATTACTCCTAAAATTAAACCATATTCTAATTCCACTTTATTTTAATTAAGAAAAATCTTTCTTCCATTACCGTTAGGAGGAAAAGGCTAGGCTTTAAACAGTGTCCCACCACAATTTCACCTTAATAAATCTTTAAATTTAAAAGATGCACCATAGGGGCGCCTGGGTGGCTCAGTCGGTTAAGCGTCCGACTTCAGCCAGGTCACGATCTCGTGGTCCGTGAGTTCGAGCCCCGCGTCAGGCTCTGGGCTGATGGCTCGGAGCCTGGAGCCTGCTTCCGGTTCTGTGTCTCCCTCTCTCTCTGCCCCTCCCCCGTTCGTGCTCTGTCTCTCTCTGTCTCAAAATAAATAAATGTTAAAAAAAAATTTAAAAAAAAAAAAAAAAAAAAAGATGCACCATAGATACAATGTGGGGGAATCCAACTATTCATTTGATGTATTCCATCGCCTTTCAAGAATGTTGCTTATGGGACCGACGGAAGGCAGTAAGACGAGGCAACGCCAAGGTCAGACTCTCTCTGATTCGAGGTAAGGTGTGTGGAATTAGTGAAGAATGGTCATATTTTCTAACCAGAGATGCTGTGTTCAATGATCACTCACAATCACTTAAAACATAGTTATTTCTTACTGCCATAGAAAACAATCAGCAACTCTACTATCTGGTCATTTGGTGGTTCCTGAAACTCAGGACCTCTTCCCAGTATACTCCGCTCCCTGTACCTGCAGTAGCCTAATCAACCCAGAAATCCCCGCTATCACCTTAGCAGCCTGTGATCACCTCATTCGTCCAGGACAAATCAACTGCTGGGGTTGGGGTGCCCCACCTTTACAGGTGCTAATGCCCCTACAGAGAACTCCCCATCTACAGAGGAATCTCCATCCAGCCGGCTACTCTTGTTGTAGGCTCCTTCTGGAGCCTTAGACCCAGAGCTTCTAGGGTGGCCATGCCCTGACGGAATGTAGGACACCTGCTGTGCAACAAGTAAACCACTTCACTGCGAGTGTGACTTTCCTTTAGGTTGCCCCGCAAATAAACCATATTCCAATTCTACTTTATCCCAACCACAGACAGACAAACAAATAAATAAAACATCTTCTTAAGTCTCCATTAAAGCAGAAGGGGCTGGGGAACCAAAGAAGCTTTAAAATATCGAAGGTTAACCAGAACAATGGATTTCAAATGTTTTAAGTCCAACTCAAAAGGGGAAATATGTTTGATATCACAACCATGGATATATATGCTACCCTTACTACACGTGATACATTCATGTCTTCTAACTGTTTAGAATCCAATTCTTCCCCTTAAAAAAAAAAATTTCTAGTTGCAGCCTAATACATTGCTTTCATGTTCCCATAAATGGATCACAATGAGCAGCTTTAAAAAAGACTGCTTTGGAGGATGATATTTTCAGAAAATCTCTGGGAAAACCGTTGCAGGTGATACTGCAAGAAATCTGCGTCCACAAATACTGGCCCCTGCATTTCCTGTCCCCAGACCTACAGCTGCTGCTGACATACCACGCCACTGCCGGAGAGGCACAGACCACTGCTGGCGTGCACAGGTTAAACGGCTAGAGCAGTTCAACAGGACACAACTGGCGAACGGGAGAGCCGGCCAACGGCCACAGAGCAGGGTGACTCAGACGGTAGGGAGACAGTAACTCCTGGAAGCGATCGGGAATCAAAGCAAGAGTGAAGACCACAGTCAAAGCTGGGGTCAGCCAGGTAGCGCTTCTGAGTGGAGAATCAGGAGAATGAGGTCATGCCGTGGAGCAAGGAGCAAGCGTCAGAGACGGTGTGCATCAAACTTACAGGCGAGGAAAAGAAATGAACTTGAGACTATGGAATGAACTGAGTTCCAGAGGAGGCAAAACAAGGCAGACGAGATGGGAGTCAATTTTAAAATAAAACTGAATGAAGGAGGAAGGGCTGGGACGTCTTTTGGCTTTCTACATAGGTCACAGAAGAAGTAAAGCAGCCCGGGAATAAGGTCATCTGTTTACCCAGGGGTGGGGTGGGGGGGTGGGGCATGGGGGACCCTCAGGGTGGAATCCTGATCACCATGTCCCTGGGGTAATTCTCAAGTTCCCTAACAGTGAGCTCTTTGCCAGGTTTGTATTAATATTCAGGCTAATCCTCTCTCTGGGAGAAATACTTGGCAAAAAATTATTACAACTACTACCTGAAACTTGCAATAATGCGACTAAGAATAAAAACAGTGCACACATTAACACTTAGGAGAAAGAATGAAGCAGGCAGAGGGGCGCTGGGTAAGCTGCTGCAGGGACGGAGAGCCCGAGGCTCCTGTCACACGCTCCCTGACCAACAACACAAGGGGACAGGAAAAACTAAAGGCAGTTCTGCTAATTGAGTTTACACCCTTAGAAAATACAGAAATTAAGCTGCTGAACTCTCCCCTCTGCTCAGGTTCCCCTCGTATTCCTTCATGGTAGCCTGACTTTGTGCCCTACCCTAGGGCCTCAGTGTGACAGCCCCCAGAGCACAAATCAGCCCGGACTCTTCTCTCCAAAACAACTGACTGTAGTAACTAGGAGACAGACCTCATTATAAAATTTCTTCATCGAGGGGCGCCTGGGTGGCTCAGTCGGTTAACCGACTGACTCTCGATTTCGGCTCAGATCATGACCTCACAGTCAGTTGTGAGATCAAGCCCTGAGTCGGGCTCCATGCTGGGCCTGGAGCCTGCCTGGGATTCTCTCTCTCTTTCTCTCTCTCTCTCTCTCTCTCTCTCTCTCTCTCTCTCTCTCTCTCTCCCTCCCTCTCCCCTCCCCCCCCCAATTCAGCTTGCTCTCGCTCAGAAAAATGTTTTTTCACTGACGGTATTTACGACAACACAAATACATCATATTTACACCATGCTTTTAAACTTTTAAAACTGCTTTCACATAGAAGATTTCATTCAAGAGGATCCATGAATACTATTGAAATGGGTAATGGGTAAGAATTAGTCTCCTTTCACAGAGAAGAACCTTAAAATGTCTAAGAGCATGTGGCTGACTGGCGGCAGGATCAGCGCTAGATTTCTGGGCTCCTGATCCAGCCAGACCACGGCACTGAAGGACGAAGCAACAGCACGGCTCCTTGCAGACAGCGCTGTATCTATGCTTTGTTGTCCCAAATGCATTTCAAACTTCTCTATATTGTCCATTGTATCACACGTATCGATCCAGTATTTTATAAGCAATAAAAGTGTCAACAGCATCGTCCTAGGCCCCATAGAAGATACAAACAGGAAGACGACAAAACCCCTGCACAAAACCCCTGCCTGCAAGCAGAGAGACATGATACATGTTTACGACTCAGAATAAGCAGGGAGATTCTTAATTTTTTTTAATTTGTGTTTCTTTTTGAGAGAGAGAGAGAGAGAGAGAGAGAGAGAGAGAGAGAGAGAGCAGGGCAGGGGCAGAGAGAGAGTGAGACACAGAATCCAAAGCAGGCTCCGGGCTCCAAGCTGTGGGCACAGAGCCCGACGCGGGGCTCGAACCCACGAACCACGAGATCATGGCCTGAGCCGAAGTCAGATGCTTACTTAACCTTGAGACCAAGCCACCCAGGCGCCCCAACAGGGAGATCCTGAGCAGTAATAGAGCAGGAAGGCAGAGAAGGGAGCAGGCAATTTCCACTGGGAAAGCCGGGGATACTAGGGCTAGAACACTAGGAAATGCCGTTCAGACCAGACCTAGGCCTGGAGGGAGGACTCAACTTTCAACTGGCAGAAAAAAGAAGACGAGGAATCTCTCTTGAGTAACAGAAACCCAGTTGGGGAAGACAGGAACACATTAAGGACAGAGGAATAAATAGCTCGGTACAGTATGAGGTAATGATAGGGAAGAATTTTGATTAATTCCCAAGGCCATGCTATGCATACAGCAGATGCTTAAAAAAAACATACTGGCTGTATGAAGAGCTGACTCTGTAATAAATTAGTACATTTTATTTTAAAACACAAACATATGAGTTACCACCCCAAGTTAATGAGTTATGATGAATCCTTAAATGTCCACTGTGGATTGTCCAGGGAAAAACTTTCAGCCCATTAGGGCTTTCCCCCTTACCACACACACCTTCAGGATGTCTCCTTACAGTGCCAGAGAGGAATGTATCTTCTTCCTATTAACCCAAATATGTCATCATTGGACGGAAGTTAGTTTTCTGCGCTCTGAAATCAACTATTGCGTTCCAAAACCATGCAGTAATTCTTAAGGAATACCTACCGTTTAGAATTATTGCTGTAATTTCTCTTCTTTAATCAACATACCCCAATGTGTACCACTGAGACTAAATTCCAACAATGGTGACAAAAGTACCTCAAGGATTGAGGGACGGAACCCAGGCAGTCAGACCTCAGACTCCCTAAAAGGGAGCAACGCAGAACAGAAGGCAATACACCACACGTGCAGGCATTAAGAACCTGACTATGTTGCGGGTGACAGTTTGTATATTATGCACACACGCGTGTGCGTGTGTGCATATGTGTGCACACATATGTGCTTCTTTGAAAAACAAAACTTAGTACTGAAATTATCCAATTTCTTCCAATTTCTTCTGGTGCACTATGTCGGAATTTCAAATCTGGTATATCCAAACTTTCAAATAGCACATACTAGACCTCAGTCTGGGTCCAGGTAAGCAATGGGAAGGCTGTCCTGGTGAAATAACAGACATCAGCCTGCTGAGGGGAGAAGCGAGGACCACAGAGAGGCTGTTCCAGACCCCACAGGTGGGGTGGGCTGGCTGGTGGGCAGCTGACTCAGACCAAGTCACAAGTCGCCTGGCAGAGCCGTGCAAAGTCCTGCAGGCTCAAGGCAATCCAGGGTGACACTGTGGCCACAGAGACAACGGGCATTTTAAATCCCTTCTAACCCCCATCAAGCCACAAGACAGTACATGCTCCCAAACCCCTCTCTTTAGCCCTTTTCTCTACATCAGAAATAGGAGAAAATGACACACAAACTGTTGTCAATGTAAAATTTGTTTGTTATACAAAATTATCAAGTATTTTCTAAAATAATAAACGTTAGTAACTACCATCCACCAAAATCCATCAATTGTTTTTTCTTGTACAAATACACAGTACGCTTTTCAAAGAGACACTTAACACTTTCTTACACTTTTAAATCATTATGCAAATTTCTTAACCAATATAAAGCATCATGTTTGACACTTTAAACACTACACCAACTTATCAACTACCTTACAAAATACTCTGGAGTGAGCCTGTCTCTCGCACAATTCTGCCACATTCCTTCCCCTAGGCCTCTCTTTCTCCTCTTTCCCTCTGACTCTCTACTTGTAACAGGGTCACTCTTCACTCTGATGTCTCCCTCCCCTCAAAACACATCTCCTTCCGTCTCTCCCAACTCCCAGCCCTGTCCTCTCCAGGACATTAACCTGCACCTGGACATTGAACCCCCACCTCCCAGTTCAATGCACCATCCGGGGCATCCGGGCTCTCCCCAGCCCCGCACCTCCTGCAGAAGGGACTTCTAAAATCTTTTAACCCAGGGTGCCTGGCCGGCTCAGTCAGTAGATAGCATATGACTCCTGATGTAGGAGTCATGAGCTCGAGCCCCACGTTGGGCGTGCAGTGTACTTAAAAATAATAAAATAAAATAAAACAAAATCTAACGTGGAAGGGGTCTCCTCCTCCGGTGACAGTGTGCCATCTGCTGCTACAGAGAGAGTTTGAGATTTTTGCTCCTGCTGTTTTTTGCTTTCTTTTCCTCCTACCATTATGGAAGAGTTGACTCTCAGTTTTCCAGTGAGATGTGAGAGCTCACTACTCTGAAACACGGGGACGCTGAGCTTCACACAGGCACACACACACCACCCTGCACGCCTCCTTCACGTTTACCTTAATTCACAATAAGAACTGATGTGATAGTTTATAAAAATAGTAAGATAGAAACTCTCTGTCCCTATGACAGAAAAACTACTTCACACCCTTAAAATTCTTAAGAGTTTGCAGAAGTTTTAACGTGACGTGAAACAAAAAAATCCAGAACACCTCTTACCACTTGTTTTGAGACAGTTCATTCCCCAGACACATTCCCCATTGTCATCATCTTTTAAAGTGCTCATCCGCGTGGCTCCGCTCACAGTCCGCAAACTGTGAAACAACATACAATTAATTCACAGAGGGAAACACTACCAAGGCTTAATCTACTGCATTCCCATTCGCCGGAGTGCAGAGTTGTGGGGCACGGCCGCAAAAGCGCCTGTGAACTCCAGTGGCCTAATGAACACATACAGTTTTCATAATTTTTATTGCTGTACTACACAGCTGAGTGACCGGCAGGCCAATGCCAAAGTACAGGTTCCATTTGAATGACATATGGCTTCAGTCAACCAGAGAGATGTTACAACACTAAACAACACAAGCGGACCGAACAAGAATACAAAATGCCAAATTAGGCCTCGCAGAACCAGACAGGCTAGCGCACATCTCTGAACTTGGAAGAGGCTGCGTGTGAGTGTATATTTTGTGGCCACAGCGCTCTGAGCCCTCACGGCCGCGCACCTGGGCACAGTGTCTTGCCAGCCAGTACAACACGAACAGCCCGCATGGGCCCTGGGGCCAGAAGCAAGGGGGCAAGCTCCGGTTCCGCCCTTACCGGTTCCGCGTCCTATGCTAGACCGCACTGCCTCTTTGCCCACCAGTTTCCTTAACTCCCTCCTTAAAAAATGGCATTAAAATCCTCCCTCCGTCTCACTGAATGAGATGCCGATGTGAAAACTTGCTAAATGATCAACTACTATGTAAGTAATAACACTGGTCTCATAATAAAAACTTCCTGGGGCGCCTGGGCGGCTCAGTTAGTTAAGCTTCTGACTTTGGCTCAGGTCATGATCTCAAGGTCTGTGGGTTCCAGCCCAACGGGTCAGGCTCTGCGGGGACAAGCTCAGAGCCTGGAGCCTGCTTCGGATTCTGTGTGTTTCTCTCCCGTTCTCTCTCTCTCTCTGCCCCTCCCCCACTCACGCTCTGTCTCTCTCTCGCTCTCTCAAAAATAAATAAACATTTAAAAAAAAAACCCAACTTCCTAAAGCCTAGCCAATCCACGTGGCAGAGCTGCAGTGTGGTGACCACCTGCTTGTCCCCTCGGCTGCCCGGGCCATGCACGCTCTTCATGTGGAAGGCATGGTGGACAATTTCTCACCTCACGGGTCTGACAGGAGGCCGTGATACGGTGATTTGTAATAAGAAATACATATTTGGTCTTCATTCCCATTTCTGGCACCAAGCTCCTAAAACTCTTGGAAGCTTCCTAAGTGATGAGAGCCATAAAAGGCGCCTTTTGTGACGTTAATGAGGCGGCAGACAAAACTCATCTGAGGGTGGGGACTGGTTGCCAGGAGAACCACCACGTGACTAGAGGGCCCACCCCCTGACTTCCCGGGAAAGGAGGGGAGCGGGTGGAGGATGAAATCAATCACCCCAGGGAGTGGAGATGAAATCAATCACCCATGGCCACTGATTTACCCATCATACCTACGGAATAACCCAGAGGATGGGTTCCAGCGAACTTCCAGGTTGGTGAACACGCGGACACTCAGGAAGAGCGCTGTGTTCGGAGGGCACGGCGGCTCCACGACCCTTCCTATGCACCTTGCCCTATGCGTCTCTTCCCTCTGGCTGCTCCTGAGTTCTACTGTTTTACTATCAACCAGAAGTATAGCAAGTAGAAATGCTTCTCTGAGTTCTGTGAGCCGCTCTAGAAGTTAATTAAGCTCAAGCAGGGAGTCATTGGAACCTCTGGATCTATACCCAGTCTGTCAGGAGCACAGGTGACAAAGAGACAGTATCTCCTGAAGTCGGGGTGGGAGACGTGACTTGCAGGACTGAGCCCTTAACCTGTGGGATCTGATGCTTTCTCCAGGTAGGTGGTGTCACAACTGAGTTAAATTGCAAGACACCCAAATGGTGTCTGAGAATTACTTGGTGGCAAGTGGGGAGAAAACCACATTGCAACTGGTGGCGGAATTGTAGAGGCTGACTCGGCCTCCCAAAAGAGAGGCCGAAGAAAGTACACAGTTACTTTCCCAAACTCCCCGGCAGCTGGGTATTGGCACGTGACCCAGGATCGGCCAATCAGATGCACATGCCCTGATCTTTAACTCAGCCGGTAACACAATGAAACAAGGTCAGGAAGCATTCTTCCTGGCAGTACACCCAGCAGCACACAAGTTCAGACTGTGTGTCACAAGTGTCACCAGGACACCAGTAGGGGCGATGATGGACAAGCTGTGGGTCATGATGTTAGGCATCATGCTAAGTGACAGTGGATACTTCTGTCCTTGTGTCCTAGTTTTAGCATCAGTCTCCCTTGTGCCCGCCCTTCCTGCTGGCCCAGTTCTTCAGCCTTCGTGGCGATTCTGTAGGCTTCCCAGTAACCAGTCTACACTTCCTTTCCTGCTTGGAATGGCCAGCCTCGGTGTTCACTGCTTGCAACTAAGGATGCTGGCTGATACAAGCCGTTTCTGAAATGGTAGGAAAGATAAATAGAGAGACCACATGAACACTTCCAAATGAGTAGCACTGCACAGCAAAAACAGAAGGCAGAACGTGATACCTAGCTGTCATGATACAAATGACGAAGGGCAGTTGCTTGATCAAGACCATAGGGCAGGAGCAAGAAAAGAACCAAGCTCTTCAAAATATTTGAAGAGGCAACTAATCAAAAGTCAAGAATTTATAGAGTTATGTGAGAAGGCCCACAGGTAACTGGCAATGAGACTTAAGGGACAGACAGTTCCTCTTTGTTTTGAGAAAGAGAGAGAGAGAGAGAGAGAGGGAATGAAGGAGAATGAGCTAGGGAGGGTCAGAGAGGGAGGGAGACACAGACTCCAAAGCAGGCTCCAGGATCTGAGCTTTCAGCACAGAGCCCGACGTGGGGCTAGAACCCACGAGCTGTGAGATCATGACCTGAGCTCAAGTCAGACGCTTAACTGACTGAGCCACCCAGGTACTCCGGGGACAGGCAGTTCTAATGTGTTAAGTGAAGATCACAAGTTCAGGAGTAGACACCTCCAAATACCAACCAGGAATTTCAACACAGAGAAGTATCACTAAAGTGGGGGCCAGTGGACAAGGGAGATCTCACGGAGAGAGAGACATGAGAAGCAAGGAGAGAAGGGGAAGAAGGTACAGATCCTCTCCGACGGAGGGAAGGGTGTAACAAAGCACGGATGAAACCATACATGGTGTAATCTCCAACGGCAGGTATTTCAGGAAACTGATCCAAAGTCTAGGGGAAGGGGCCAGTAGGAGCTAAGACTGCGAAGCAAGACAGGCATCAGATCATAAGGGCCATGCCACCAGGTTGACAAGTTTGGATTTTACTGTTAACAGGAATTCACTAAAGAAATGCAAGCAGGAGACTAACACATCAGATGTACATCTGAACAAGATTACTGTGATGACTCCATATGAAGGCAGAACTAAACAAAACCTGGTTCTCAACCACCTGAGATTCATAGATGCTTTGCAAACATCATGGCCAGAAAAATGCACCCACCCAGATACAGAAAATTTGAATATTTAGCTCCCAATGGTTCACAGCTTCCTGCAGTCCATCTATGAACAATCTGGGGTCCATGGACCTCAAAATAATAATGATCTAGAAGCAGGAAAGAGACAAAGTCACTGTTTGGAAAGCTAAAACAACTGCCCACACCAGTGATGGCAAAGAACTCAACTTACACAGAAGGGGGTGTGGAGCTGGGGGGGGGGCAGGTGGAGACAGAAGAGGTCTGAAAAAATCTGCAGGGATTAGCCATCAGTGGGATGTGGGCAGTGAGGGGATCACCAGGCAGGGTTTGCAGGTGGCTGACTCCAGTGACTGGGCAGTGCCAGGACTTTATGGGGCTAGTGACAGACCCGGGTAAGAAGACAATGAAATAAGGGCGCCTGGGTGGCTCAGTCAGTTAAGCGTCCGACTGCGGCTCAGGTTATGATCTCGCGGTTCGTGAGTTCAAGCCCCGCGTCGGGCTCTGTGCTGACAGCTCAGAGCCTGGAGCCTGCTTTGGATTCTGTGTCTCCCTCCCTCTCTGCCCCTCCCCTGCTCACGCTCTCTCTCCCTCCCTCTCAAAAATGAACATTAAAAAAAAAAAAAAAAAAAAGGGCACCTGGGTGGCTCAGTTGGTTAAGCGTCCGACTGCAGCTCAGGTCATGATCTCGTGGTTTTTGAGTTCAAGCCCCATATCAGGCTCTGCACTGACAGCTCAGAGCCTGGAGCTGGCTTCGGATTCTGTGTCTCCCCTTCTCTCTGCCCCTCCCCTGCTCGTGCTCTGTCTCTGTTTCTCAATAATAAATAAGCATAAAAAAAATTAAAAAAAAAAAAAAAGAAAAGAAAAGAAGAAGCCAATGAGATACTCAGAACTGAGCTGCGAGAGACACACACAGGTGGAGAGGCCCCTCTAACAATTAGAAACTGGAATCTCAAACTGAATAAGCTATAGCACTGGGCAGAATCATTGGACCAACACAGAACAGCAGAGGCTACAGGAGACAGCTAGACATGGCAGGGTCTAGAAGACAAGAGCTAGGCCAAGATCACAAGCGGAAGCCAGGACTCAACATGAGTCCACAGGCCAGAAAGAGACGAGGCTACCACGGCCATGGGTTTAGGGTCAGGACATACATAACCACAATATCACTTTATAAACAGAAATACAAATGGACTAGTCTGTGCATGTGACATGAGTGTGATCTACTCTAAAAAAAATACAGACCCTGGACACATTTCTTTAAATAACTCCGTTCACTGGCCAGTAGGTTACAAGAAAATCAACAGTACTATCCAGAGATACAATTCTCAATCTTTTCAGAACTCTGACTTCAAAAATGATTGTGTGCGTAAATAAAAATTTTTAAGGATGTTTTTAAAATACCCATGTAATTTGGAATATTCAACAAAATATACTCCAGTAACACTAAAAATCGAGAAGGAACTTCCAACCTCCTTTCAAGGAAGCAATTCTTCCAACAGAAGTATTTAGCGTGTTACATAAACATGTTATTCAGACAATGTACAACATAGGGGATTTTCATCACATTTACTACGTTTGTAGCCAAAATGCAGCACTCTTGTAATCACCAACAGAGCCGCAATAAAACCTCTATAATATTAAACAACAACAAAACATGGCAGTAAGCCATCCTTCTATTAAGAAAAAGAAAACAAAGAAAACATTCTCCATAAGTACAGCTTTCTTTGTGACTTTTTTCCCCTAAAGAATTCATTTTCAACAATAGCACACTGGCAAAAACATGATACTTTTAAATTTGGGCCGAGTCTGGCATCTTTACTTTGTGAGGGTGAGCTGGCAGGAGAAAGACTATAGTAATTTCAAGGTTCTATTATTCTCACGCCGAAATGCAAAGTATGGAATGAAAATAACAAAAACATTATTCCAGAATATAATTCAGCTTGCCTTATATCTCTGTTTCACCTCACTCAACTTTCACCATGGAGTATTACAAATGCAATTAATTTAAATAAATGGCAAATGACTCTATACTTTCCTAGAGAATAAAATACAGATTTCACTAACTGAATTGAAAGATGAACACAGATATGAAGAAAGCTTATGGTTCTCGACAATTTGTAAAGCTCTGAAATCTGATCTTCTGGTCCATACAATCATTTCCTATGAGACTGAAGAATTCTTTACTTCTAACTAATGGGTTTTCTGCTATATCACACACTACAATACGATGGCACTTAAGGTCAATTTAATGAAGGAATGAGGGAACAATGAATAAGTGGTTATCAGTCTCAAATGTTCGTCTAGGTACCACTCTTGAGCTGTATACAGGCACACGTCAGAGACACTGTGATGCGGTTCCCCATTAGTACAATAAAGTGAAGACTGCACGAAAGCAAGGTCAAATGAACCCTACGGTGTCGCCGTGCACGTAAAAGTTACGTTCACACTTACACAGTCTAGTAAGTGCGCAATAGCGGTAGGTCTAAAAACCAACGTACGCACCTTAATTTACAAATTCTTCATTGTTAAAAAAAATGCTAATCATCATCTGGGCATTCGGTGAGCTGTGATCACTGATCACAGGTCATCTTAACAAATGATGATACTAATAATGAAAAAGTTTGAAATCTGCAAGATTTAGCAAAATGAGGCAGAGACGTGCAGTGAGCAAATGCTGTCGGAAAAAACGGCACCGACAAACTTGTTAATCGCAGGGTTGCCACAAACCTTTAATTTGTTAAAAAAAAAAAAAAATACAATATCTGTGAAGTGCCATAAAGCAAAGTGAGATAAAACAAAGTATGGCTGTACTCAAAGTGGCAAGTTAAAGACGATCTTTCAGAGTACACTGTAAATTTTAGCAGGTAAAAAAGGAGACATTATATGCCAACTAAAGTCAAACCTTTAACTGATCAGTTACTACGGGGCAGGCTACTCTGCTGGATGCCACAACAATGAAGTCAAGATACGGCTCCTGCTCTCAAGGACCCTCAAGGATCAAAGGACCAGTACTCAAATTACCCAACACACTGTGACCGAGATGAAATACACTTTAGGCACATTCTGGAGACACAGACAAGCTCCATGAAGGAAATGGAGTCGAGCTTTGAGGAGAGACCCCGGCAGACAGAGATAAGTAAGTAAAGAGAATAGGACTTCCAAATCAAAAACAGCAGCACAAAAATGCAGGATATATTTAAGAAGGCAGATTTTGTCTAAGGGGAGGAACAAGAGACAAGGACAGAAGGAGGGGAGGGGCAGGCCAGCACAGAGAGGTCCTGTGCAAGAAGAGAAGGCGCTGAAAATGGTACCCAAGGCCTCGGAGAACCATCTATCCAGAGACAGGAGGGGGAGGTGGCATCCCAGTCCGCAGGTCTGCTATACGACGGGCACTAGACCTTATACGCTAGGCCTTGTGCCGTGGTGTTTCACTCTCTTGCCAACCTGGTAAGGTAGAGGACGTCATCCTCTCACTTCATAGATGAGGTGCCCACGGCCGGGCAGGTGAGTACCAGCCACGTCACACGCCTAATGAACACGTCAGACGGGAAATCTGGTACACCTGAAGCCGGGGCTCCTACCCTGAAATAAACTAAACCCGAGAAGTTAACCAATACTGAAACCAAGGCCACCTCAAACATGACTCTTTGGCCATGGCCCCATGAGGCTGGGGACACCACAGCTTTGGGAGGAGAGACAGGAGAGCAGATGGAAGAGTCGCTGTTTCCGAGGAGGCCTGAGAAACTCTTTGCGAGGCAGCGGAAAATGGCACACAGTTTGCAGACAGCAAACGTACTGCTGTGGGTCTTCACGGACATATATTCATATTTTCACTTCTCTCGGAAATCACTCTTTCTCCCTTTCAAAACAATCAGTCTCTAATTTTTATACCAGAGTTCACAAAAATATTCTTGTCCAAATTTTTTTTAAGTTTACAGTAAGAAAAATACATTAGTATGAGTTGTCCTCTACTCAGAGTATGATCACTGCTTCACTAGAAGGATGTTTTCTAAGAAAAAAGAAACTACAGGGGCACCTGGGTGGCTCAGTCAGTTAGGCCTCGGACTTAGGTTCAGGTCACGATCTTCCGGTTCATGAGTTAGAGCCCCGCGCTGGGCTCTGTGCTGACAGCTCGGAGCCTGGAGCCTGCTTAGAATTCTGTGTCTCCCTCTCTCTCTGCTCCTCCTCAACTCACACTCTGTCTCTCTGTCTCTCTCTCTCTAGATAAATAAATAAATATTTAAAAATTAAAACAACAAAAAACAAAAAACTACTTACTTACAAAATATATCTGTAACTTGAACTGAATTACTGTGCAATCAGAGTGACAGGAAATTCTACACAAGTGGCCTAACTCAGAATTTTCCAACTGTTAAACCTATAGGTTGGTCTTACATGGATACCAAAATTTGTGCCCAGGTCCCATTTATTCAACACATGTTCCCTAGGGGCGTCCTATGTGTCAGGCGTTGCATGGGGTGGCAGGAACAAAGATTTGAAAATCCATGATCCCTGGCTGCCAATCCACTCAGAGTCCAACAGGTAAAGAAAATTCCAATGGCATTTTTCAGAGAAATAGAAAAATCCATCCTAAAATCTGCACGAAACCAAAAAAGGCCATAACTAGTCAAACCAACCTTGAGAAAGAAGAACAAAGCTGGGGCACCACACTTCCTGATTTCAAACTATAGTACAAAGCTACAGTAATCAAAACAGAATGGTAACTGGAATAAAAACAGGCACAGAGACCAACGGAACTTAATACACAGCCCTGAAATAAATGTACGCACACACCCTCAATTTTTGACAAGGGCATCAAGAACACACAATGGGGAGAAGATAGCCTCGTCAGTAAATGAATATCCACAGGCAAAAGAATAAAAGTGAACGCATACACACCATGCACAAAAATTAACTAGAGAAAGATTGAAGACTTATATATTAAGACTTGATCCCATAAAACTCCTAGAAGAAAATACATGGAAAAGGCCCGTTGGCATTGGTCTTGGCAATTATTTCTTAGATAAGAGACCAAAAGCAAAGGCAACAAAGCAAAAGTAAACAGGTGGGACTACATCTGCTCAGCAACGGAAATAATAAATTGAAAAGGCAACCTACACAATGGGAGAAAACATTTGCAAACCGTGTATCTGATAAGGGGTTAATATCCAAAATATATAAAGAACTCCAACAACTCAATAGCAAAAAAAGCCCCAAATAATCCAATAAAAAATGGGCAAAGGACCTGAATAGAGATTTTTCCAAAGACATAAAAATGGCCAACAGATAAATGAAAAAGTGCTCAACATTACTAAGAATCAGGGAAATGCAAACCAAAACCACAATGAGACATCACCCTACACCTGTTAGAATGGTCATTATCAGAAAGATAGGAAATAACAGCATTGGCGAGGATGTGAAGAAAAGGGAACTCCTGTGCGCTGTTGGTGGGAATGTAAACTGGTGCAGCCACTGTAGAAAACAGTGTGGCAGTTCCTCAAAAAGTTAAAAATAGAACTACCATTATGATCCTGCAATCCCACTCCTGGGTACATATCCAGAGCAAACGAAAGCAGGATCTGAAAGGCATACCTGCACCCCCCGTGTTTACTACAGCTTTATTCACAATGACCAAGATATGGCAACAGCCTAAATATCCATTGATGGATGAATGGATACAGAAAATGATACACATACAATGGAATATTATTCAGCCATTAAAAAAAAATCCTGCAATTTGCAACAACATGAATTAATGTGGAAGTGAAACAGGCCAAGACAGAGTAAGATAAAAACTGTAGAGTGTCACTTATATGTGGTATCTAAAGAAAAAGAACAAAGAAAAGCCAATTTCATAGAAACAGAGAATAGAATGGTGATTACCAGAGGCTGGGGAAGGAGGAAATGTACCAAGGGTGTAAATTTTCAGTTATAAGTAGTAGTTCTGAGCATCTAATGTACAGCATGGTGACTATACTTAATAATACAATAGAGTACACAGTTGAACGTTGCTAAGAGTAGATCTTAATCATTCTCACCACACACACACACACACACACACACACACACACACACACACACACACGAGTTAACCAGATGAGGTGATGGATGTGTGAATTATCTTGATTTTGGGAATCATTCCACAATGTGTGTGTGTGTGTGTGTGTGTGTGTGTGTGTGTGTGTGTACACCAAACCACTACATGGAACACTTTAAATATAAGCAATTATATTTGTCAATTATTCCTCAATAAACTTGGGCGGGGGGGGGGGGGAGTAATAACGTACTACGGGGGGGGGGGGGGGGGGAAGAAACATTAACTGTCCAGCGTGATCACTGCCTCACTGGAGCTGAGCATACAGTGATGCAAAGAGTGGTGGAAGGAGAAAGGGAGAGTCCCGGAAGGAGGAGCCTGGCCATTGTACCATATGGATGGGTAGATGCCTGGGAGCTCTAGGCAAGAAAGAGCTTGTAGAAAAACCAGGAGCCAAAAAACAGAAAGCGTAAGGATAACCACACCAGCAGGTTTGTGGAACATCAACAGCATGGCAGGAGCAGCTGGGGAGAGAAGTTTGTGTGGTCTTATTATTTCCGAAATGCCTACCTCCCCCTTAACCTGCCCCTAGAAGGCTCTGTCTTGCTGAATGGAAACTATCGATAAATGTTTATCAAGTCCTAAAACAAGACAGGCAAGGAACTG
This sequence comes from Panthera leo, assembly GCF_018350215.1. Taxonomy (NCBI): domain Eukaryota; kingdom Metazoa; phylum Chordata; class Mammalia; order Carnivora; family Felidae; genus Panthera; species Panthera leo. Next base: position 140,435,788 of record NC_056683.1, on the reverse strand, counting down.
ATGGGCTAATGAGATCAGCCAGGATTCCAAGAAAGGATGAAATGAGGGGAAAGAGCCTTTACTAAGCATTTAATGCCAGGTCCTAGGCTACCTGTTTCCACACATGAGATCTCATTTAGTAATTACAGCTATCTTTTAATAAGGAGGAAATTGTAATATAGACTGGTTAAGCAGCTTCCTCAAGATCACTCACCTTAAGAAGCAGCTGATGCTTATATCCAGGTCTATTCTACTCAGCATAGACTCTACTCCACCCACCCTGTCATACGGTACTTCAAGGTCATATATCGTTTGTCTTCATGCCACATTATATAAGCATGTATTTATTATTTTTTGAATCTAAGAACATGGAGAAAAACAGAAAGCAAAAACTTAAGCGTTCAAGTATACATAAGCCATTCGAACACCAATAAGCCATCAGAAAAAAAGCACATTGTTGTTCCTCAAGAAAGAAAAAAAGAAGGGGTGCCTGGGTGGCTCAGTCGGTTAAGCGTCTGAATTCGGCTCAGGTCACGATCTCATGGTCCGTGAGTTCGAGCCCCGCGTCGGGCTCTGTGCTGACAGTACAGAGCCTGGAGCCTGTTTCAGATTCTGTGTCTCCCTCTCTCTCTCTGACCCTCCCCCACTCATGCTCTGTCTCTCTCTGTCTCAAAAATAAATAAATGTTAAAAAAAATTTTTTTAAAGAAAAAAAGAAATAACAGCTTCTGTAACTCCTAATGAGCCAAGTACCAACTGGCCCTGGAAGGTACTAGCATTCTAGGACACAGGACATACATACATATACAACACTACACCTGCATGGTGATGCTCCCGTAACCATGTCACAGAGGCGGCGCAACAAGGACATGCAGGCTGTCCCTGGAGTCACACAGTCCCAAAGACTATGAGCAAGTGAGAGCATCTAGAGGAAAGATATTCTCAAACCAAAATAGGGCCTTCCGCATGGCACTTACAAACTCACAAAAGTAAGATAAAATAGTAATTAAGCATCCTATCAGACCAGGATTCTCATCTGGCCCCCATCACTTAATTATGTGACCTAGAGTAACTTCACCACTCTTAGTCCCTCATCTGTATCAGGCCTTCTCCACCGCACCCTGTATAATAATGTTCAAGAGACCTGTCCAGGGGATCTGATCTTCATTCTATCAAAGACCTTTTTTCCACTGTCCGTTGCATAAGTCAACAAGACCATTCAGTGGGCTTCCCTCAATGTTCTGTTACTACCTTCATTTAACAAATTATTTAGCACCCCCTACTTGTCAGGAACTAGGCCAGCGAGGTGCCTGCACATAAGACATGAATAAGCCCTGCTCTCCAGAAGTTTGACTTTTCTATCCCACAGACTGTAGTTCATATGGGTACACATAAGGAACACAGGCTGTGTGATAAAGAAGAAACTGTGAAAGTCATCATAGTTTCTAACTTGTTTGTATATCGCCATCAATGGGTAGTCTTTCCTTCTCCATATTAATGACAAGGGAGAAAAAAAACCCTTCAATTCTAGTTACAAAACTTACTGAGATACACATTAAAGCCCCCTCAAGCATAATACTAGGAAATCCAAAAATTCTAGAATCACAGAACAAGAATGAAAATCACAAATATGAAATTGGTTCAGACATGATGACTGTTGTCTGTTAGATGTTATTAGAGAATTTTTGAATACAGACTCATCGCTGAATACTGTTACAGATAGGTTTAACAAAATATTAGCTATAGGTCTAGAGTCCAATGTCATACAATTTTTTGGAACTTTAAACATACACGTAACGTTCAAATACAATATACCTAGCAGCTCTTTTTCCTATGTATGGGGACATACACTACCATTTCAAGTACTGCTTAACGTATTTTTATTCTCCCAGCAAAATCCAGAATCCACGTTTTTCCACCAGAAGTTCTAAGCTACCACACAGACTCAGTCTCTGACGGGACCTACTTCAAAGCAAGGTCCTCAATACACAGCCACCAAAGCAAAAGACGCTTTTGAAACTACAGATGTGTAAAGGACAATGAATGAAACCAACCTAGTGAATCTGTTAGATGGCAAATAGATCTGCTCCCTGTTATCCTGAGCCCTGAAGTTAGGACACTTCCACGTGTCCTTGGCCTCGGGCACCAGGCGGGATGCACTGTACTCAGGGTCAGGCAGGGTCTAGCTATAAACAGCCATCAGAATGTAAGCTGGAGCTCCCTGCCAGAGTCCCATCGCTTAGCACAAGCCAGGACTGGGCCTCAGAACTGGGACTTGCTACCCTACCATATATGCATCTAGCTGGGAGAAAGAAGGGAGATTGATGGAAATTCCCAGTGAAACAGGGAGCTCTCTCCGGCCTCTCCCACTGTCACCCAACAGAATGCAGCATGATCATGTCCATTAACAAGGAGAGGCCAGGGAGTGGGTATTTCGGCCACTGGCTTTCCAACTTCTTCAAAGACCCCGTGATCCAGGGTGTTACAGAGCTGGGACCCTCTGGAATGAAAAGGACAAGTAGGAATGACGACAGAAGCAGAGTCTGACCCAAGCAGTCCTCAGGGTGAAGACGGTCCTGGAAAAGGCAGACAACATCCGGACTGGCTGCCCTCCCCCTGTCCGACTCCCCTCGCTCCCTGATGGGTAGGGAACATTCACCAGGGCAGTCAGTAGTATCTGTAATTATCAACTACTCTGTCTTCTTACTATGAGTATTAAAACATTATTGGAAAAGATATTTAGATAGGCATCTTCAACAGATGTCTGAAGTTGAGTGTGATTTCACTACTAGTTTTCAAAACCAATTTCCCCCCATAGGAACGCATCACTTTATTTAGTATTTCTTACTTCTTTAAGGAATCTCAATGGGCACATGAAATCTGACGTAAGGAAATTCACTTTACGGCTCACTTTGGACAAACCCATTCCTTCACTGTTACCTGACACGCATATTAACTCTTGGTGGCTTCCACACGCATGCCTGTAAGCCTACTAAATCGGTGTGACCAAAAAAAACAGCATAAGATGAAGTCTTTATCTGTCCCAACCCCTCAGAGTAATTAATATACATCACTGACACTCTTCTTCTTTAGTTCTATTTTCAGATAAATCAAATGTAGGCAGACTAGCAGCTTAAAAATTCATTAATTTCAGCATAAATTTAGTCAATATTTATAAGATGGTTGTAGTCTTCAATGTTTATCTTCAAATGATACTTTTCATCCAAAAATGTAAAATGAATTTCTATCAAATAAATACTATTATTCACTTTTTACAGCCAGATGCTGAGCCAGTGGAAGATGAATGAACTATTAAAAAAAAAAAAATGATCTGAGAGAGATACAGAAAGTTTTTGTTTAGTCTCTTTGTAAGAATTACCATTAGGAAAAACAGCTAGAATTACTCAATCTGAGAATTTAGTCACTTCTGACACAAATTTGAATACAGATTTCCAGATTTTCAAATTCTTTTTGAAAAACATATATACAGTACACCTATTAAAATTAAATAGAAAGATTCAACTGATAAGCCAGATTTAATGCACTGAAGAGAAAAACTAAATTCATTTTTTTAATCAGAAAAGCTTTATAAACCATCCAGTGCCTCTTTCTTCAATCACTTAAAATTCGATACCCCAATAATCACTATTCTTCACTAGTCTGTCACCTCTTCTATTTTGTAATAATTTTGATGAATTCCTCTTCAAAATCTTTCAATTTCACATTGATAAAAAATACCGTATTTAAAAAGTGACAATTAAAAAACCCCTTCTAAATCCGGTTTCTAAGTAGCATCATCTACTGTCCTGAACAGTTTTGTGTTTGAATACTGAATATGTTATTTGGTTGTGTTTGGTCTGAAAGCCTTTCAGAATTTTTATTTTCTAAGGTCAGTTCTTCACCATATTTTGTTTAGATCATTAATATTTATCGTAATGTTGCAATGATAACGATGGGGCATCTAAGTCCGTCAGTCACAAAAACTAAAGAAACACCATTTTCTCTAGGAAGGAAGATTAGAAGTAACTGAGCTCATTTTTTGAAAAGTTACACTGAGGGCGCCTGGGTGGCTCAGTCACTTAACCGTCTGACTTCAGCTCAGGTCATGATCTCACGGTTCGTGGGTTCCAGCCCCGCGTGGGGCTCTGTGCTGACAGCTCGGAGTCTGGAGTCTGGAGCCTGCTTTGGATTCTATGCATCTTTCTTTCTCCCTCTCTCTCTCTTTCTCTCTCTCTCTCTCTCTCTCTCTCTCTCTCTCCCTCTTTCTCTCCCTGCCTCTCCCCTACCCATGCTCTGTCTCTCTCTCTTTCTCTCTCAAATATAAATAAACATTAAAAAAAAAAAAAAAGTTACACTTTATCCGAACCACCCAACAAATAGTAAGGGCCACGAGGAAGACTGATCCAAAGGAACAAATCAGATAGCCATTCCTGGTTCGGCACTGACACAAGCATTCATCTGGCAGCTTGCTACGAGTTTCCTGCCTCAGAGACACAGGATGAAGCGGCTGCTCAGCATGGAGGGACCCGCAGGAAGGGCGGGAATGTGTGCAGAGCGCCGGGAGGAGTGGCAACTGCGGCAGGAGCGCGAAGATAACGTGAAGAAGACCCGATCACTAACAGCACAGCAACCCATCCCGAATGTTCAGTTAATTCCTGAAACAAACGTCTGTGGGGGGTTTTCCATCTGTCTTTTTATGAAAGATTATTTTGTCCATAGAGCACTTGTATTTTGCACCCAAATGCGCAGAGTGAGATTTTAGGGGAGGGCGTGTGAAGAGAACAGTTCGAGACCTGCTGCTCCACTTCTGAAATGAAATACTATTTTTAAAAAGTCACATTGCAAGTAGATTCTCATTCTTATTCTTAATCTGTAAAGACAGACATTTAGAAAGCCTAAATGAAAAAAATAAAAGTATTCCAAAGCATTATTTTAAAACTTCAAAATAATATGTTCAGATACTTTTCACATATAACCAAAGTGAAAAAAATTATATATATTATATATTATTATAGAATATTATATTCATATTATATTATATTACGTTATATTACATTATATTACATTATATTATATTATACTATATTGTACTTTTTTTTTTTTTTAAATAGGCTTCACACCCAGAGCAGAGCCTAACACGGGGCTTGAACCCACAATCCCGAGATTAAGATCTGAGCTGAGGGGCGCCTGGGTGGCTCAGTCGGTTGAGTGTCTGACTTCGGCTCAGGTCAGGATCTCGCATTTAATGAGTTCAAGCCCCGCATCGGGCTCTGCGCTGACAGCTCAGAGCCTGGAGCCTGCTTCAGATTCTGTGTCTTCCCCCTCTCTTTGCCCTTCCCCTGCTTGTGCTCTTTCTCTCTCAAAAAATGAATAAATGTTAAAAAAAAAAAATTTTTTTTAAAGATCTGAGCTGAGATCAAGAGTCAGGCGCCACCCAGGTGCCCCAGTATATAAAAGTATTTCTGATAATGACACCATCCAGGAACTCTTTAGCACATTCGGTTGAAGAATCAAATATTCCAATAAAATCACTACATCAGCTTTCCCCAGGAAGCGGTTTGTTCATACCTCTTACACCATCGAGGTGGGGAAACTTCTGTTCTTAGCAGCTATGCCCATGGAAAAGGAGGCCAGCAAACAGTCTTCCATACTCTTCCGGTCCCCTCAAGCAGTGAGGCCTCTGCAGCTCTTGGCTTCCAGCTGGCTTTCCTGCATCTGCTGGCCAAGCCCCCAGGACACCAGAGCTCGCTGGCGTGGCCAAGGACTTCCACCAGGCTCTGACTGGACTTCCACAAATTTTTCCACGAAGGCGCGTCACACTACCATCAAACTTGTATTTTAATATCCAGCAAGATAATCTCCTTTGTTCCTCTTTAGTAGGTCCAGAAATGTCATTTGTACACCTTCTGTTGGTCATCAGAGATCAAAGCTGTCCATCAGAGGGTGTAATAAGGGGCAGAAAGAGAGGCCCCAGAAGACTCTAGCGTGCAAGCCGCGGACCATGTCATCACAAGGTGGCTGAGAGCATTTGCAGGACGGTGTGGGGGGGCCTGCTGGCTGAGAATGCGGCCTGACACGCTCCCACTCCCAGGCCGAGAGCATGCCATACCCTTGAAGCACGGAAGACACGGCAAGAGTGCCATGACGGATTATTCGTATGTGCACGCACCCACACTGGCGTGTGTACATACGTGTCTTCAACAGGAAATAAAATTTCTGAAACAAATACCATTTTAACAAGTCAGCACTGCACTAAGCCATGCTGCACGGGGTATTCATGTACAGGGAAAGACTGTGGTCACAAGTCATTTTCAGATGTCTATACAGAAAATAAGATGCACTAAGGCACATTTAAATGAAATAATTTCCATGATGCTTGCAAAATCAACCACGTTTTCAACTTGTGAACAGTATAAGCCACTCAAAAGAGATCACAGAGTGTAGACAGTTCTTGAGCTGTTAATTACATTTTAATGTCTGTGACAATTCTGTTTATGTATTGGACAGACTGTAACTCACAGTTAAGTACATAGTCACATAAATTACAAAGGAATTTATAAAGTAGCACACACAGGTCAGACCCACAAATGTAAATGTACTATTTATAACCTAGAAAGACGCTGGATAAACATCGCAGATTCAACACTTACATCTAGTTATCATTCCCTCCCCCAAACAAAAATGACAGTACGGTTTGCCTTTTCATTCATTTTGTTTGTTTGTTTGCTTCCCACAAGAACAGGAACAACGGCAACAAAATTTTGGATGCAAGAAACAGATGGACAATTAGGAACTAACTCAGCCAACACAGTTGATGAGGGAGAATCTTCGAAAGGCTCGGAAATCGGTGGTACCAGATACCTCTGGGCACAGAGTGGGTTGCTGGGGAGGTGGGGGTGGGGTGTCTCTCCCACTAAGCTCAGCATCTCCCTCAACCTGGCAGAAACCCAGAGATTCATTCCCAGACGAGGGGAAACACAGCGGTTCTGCAGAACCACTGCTATAGGAGTGCTGTGGTTGATCAATAACTACTGAATACGGAGACACCTTCATACAACCCTACCAACTGCCCTCTTCCCATGGTCAATCTGAGGCCAGTCCAACAGGAAAACTCTAAATATATACTGGAATAGGAGTGGGGGCGTCCTAAATTCCCCTAAACAGCCCACCCAGGTACCTCACCAGTAGATCTTATGGTCAGCAAGCCCTCCTGTGGCATTTGGACAAGCAAGAATCATTGGTAGCTGAGGAAAGCCTTCAACAGGAAAACAGAGACTAAAAGAAACCGGGAGGCTGGGGGGGGGGGGGGGGGGGGGGGGGAGAGGCAAATTAGAAGGCAATGAAATGATGCAAAACACACTACAATCATTAACATCTCCATAATATAAAAAATAATCGTGAAACAAGAATAGGATTCTATTAAAACAAAATAAAAAAGAACTAAGAAAAGGAAAAAAGAGGGAGGAGAAGCAGGGAGGAAGGAGGGCAGGGGTGGGGGAGGGGCCCGGAGAGGCCTAGAAAGAGCCTTGCAAATTAAAAATGCAATAGCACAAGGAACCCTTCCAGAACCGGGAAGAAAAAGACAATGACATACAAAATAGTAGAAAAGATCAGTTAGAAGTCTGGTAAGTCCAGTATCAGGTGACAAAAGTCCTAGAATGAGAGAAGAGGGAAAATTAAGGAGTAAGGGAGATAAAAGAAGTAATTCGAGACATGACCCCAAGGCTGAAAGAGTACACAGGGCAGTGGGTAAAAAGGGATCTAGGTGAAACTGAAGGCCACTGGGGAAAAGGAGGTGCTACATCGGTCAGGGAGTATGGACAGGCAGCATCTAGAAAGGCCCCACGCAAAGAACCAGGAAGCAAGACGAACAGCTTCCTTCAGGTCTCCTAACGGCAACACCAGGGGCTAAATGACAGTCAAGCAACTGCTTCCAAATTCTAAAGGAAAATCATTTCCAAACCCCTATTCCCAGTCAAGCGGTAAGTCACGTATGAGGGTAAAATGAAGACATCTTCAGACATGCAAGATCTGAACATCTTACTTCCCCACAACATTCCTGAGAAAGCTACTGGAGGATGGGCTGCACCAAAAGAAGAAACACACAGAATCCAGGAAACCAGAGATGCAACACAGGAAGAGAGGTGGAAGGAAATTCCAAGATGAAAGTAAGTAAGGGGAGATCCCCGGAAGTGTGCACTTGACACAGAGGTAACCCAGGGAGGGCCCAGCCAGCCAGAGAACCCACCAGAGACGCCTCTGCAAGATGAAACTGATAACGTACCTGTTGGAACTGAACATCTTACAACAAAAGGCGGGCGGTTGTAACTAATTAAAAACCCTAAGTGGAGTGAGTGGTAAGTACATGTAGAAAAGTAAGCAAAAACCAACTCTCAACTCAGAAAAAAAAAAAAGAGCTGAGCAGGAAAGGAGAAAAGTTTACTATATGGCTCATTTCTGAGTAAGTTTCCCCAGTCTCAATAATGTCAATACAACAGTGAGCAAACCAAAGTCACGAAAAAGCTATACAGGGAGAACGAGCGGGCATGAAGGATCCATGCTATGATGAGGACAGAGTGAGAAACTGAAGGCAGCAACACAAGTAAGCGTTATTGAAAAATATGGAGGCATCCTCGAAAAATCCGCTAACTAAAAGAGTTCAAAGTGGTTGCCTCTGGGGAAGTGAAATGGGGGAAGGAGGGTGGTGACTACTGTTTTTCTACAGTAGATCTTGTAAAACCACGGTCTTCGTAAACCATTTACATCTGTAACCTTGATACAAATAAAAACTTTCTTAAAACTAGGCCAAAAGAAAAGATTAAAGACACCACTAGAAAAGTACAGTATCATAAGCCAAAAAAAATTTTTAAAGCCATACTTTATATATTACCATTACTTAGAATCGAGCTAAAAGCCCAAGGGAGGCATTGAGGGTATATTCACTGCTCAAAGCACACTTCTGAAAGACAAGATAACAATTTGTCAGAGAGCGTCCTCTCCTTATCTCCCTCAGAGGGTTGCAAGATTATTAATCTTCAGAACACAAAGAAGTGGAAAACTACAATTCCCAGTATACCCTGCAGCCCATTCAATTACTTTAAGTACATGAGGCTTTGCTATGAGGGAGAAGATTAATTTTAAGAAAATACAGAACTAGTTCTCACAAGCCATTTCTAGCTCACTGTGTTCTACAGACATAATTTTTCCATTCTCTACTTGAAGAAAAAAAGGGTAGAAGATAAATCACCTGTTAGGGGTTGCACGTTATTTTTTAGTTACTTTAGAGAACAATCTCAAGATGATGGCACTGAAAGTCTAGAAACACGGAATGTTCAAACCAGGAAGGGTCTCTTTCTTCTCCCTTCTGCAGGCCCCACGCACCCAATTTTGCAGATGAAGAACCGGAGGCTCAGAGAGGTGCCGTGCCCAACCAAAACGCCCAGGAGCTGTGTGCAGCATCACAGAGGTCACGACAGTTCACTTGTCATCCATTCAACAACTGAAAACACATTTTTGGCAATTACTATATGCACACAGAACTGTCCACACTATACGAATACAGAACTGGGGTGGGTATTCATTAACCTACGTTCCATTTGCTGTTCACGCTTTTGGGAAGTCACTTAGTATTTTAGTTGCTTCAGCTCCCCCATCTGTAAAATAAAGAAAACGACTACCCTGTATCTATCTCACAGGGAGGTTTATGAGAACGGAGCGGATCCGTTTCTTTAAGATTCTTAAAGGGAAAAAAGGATACAAAATACTCTCTCCACTATCCTCTGATACACAACTAACTGCAACCGAGTCAAACTCAATATTTCCAAACTCAAATCCATCATCAGTCATCACCATCACCCACAAAATTTGCCTCTCCTTTTGTATTCAGGCTCTTGGCTTGGAGCCAAACTCTTCTCTTCCGACCAAAGCAGGAATGTGGAGTCATCCGACACTCGTCCCCTAGCACCCTGCACCTTCTTACCCCAATACGATCAGCCTCTGTGCCTCCCGCCCGGTCTCCCTTCTACACAGATTTACAGCAACCTGTCTCGGCCCCTTCAGACTATAACAGAATTATCATAAATCCAGTGGCTTATAAACAACAGAAATTTATTTCTCACAGTTTTGGAGGCTGGAAAGTCCAAAATCAAGTCACCACCAGCAGATTCAGTGTCTGGTTCATAGGCAGCCACCTTCTCATGGTGTCCTCACATGGTAGAAGGGGCCAGGGAGCTCTCTGGGCAGCTCTACAGAACACTAATCCCATTCGCGAGGGCTGTGTCCTCAGGACCACACCCCAAGACCCCTCCTCCTAATACCACCACACTGCGGTTTAGGATCCAACATACGAATTTTGTGGGGACACAAACATTCAGTCTCACCCCTTATTGTCCCTACCGTACAAATCCACCGGGGTCCTACTTTACTCTGCTCGGAACAGGTTGTTCCCCATCTCCAGGTTCTCTCCATTTCAGTCCTTCTTCCTCATCGGGCAGTGGGCAGAAAATGATCGACCTAAAATGCTAATTTCAAGGTTCACCCCTGCTCCCCCCTTGAACTAGAAAGGCTCCATATTGCTTACAGGATCAAGTCAGGCCTCCCAGCTTGGCATTCGGAGTTCTCTGGGACCCAAGCCCATCTTCCAGTACCACCTCGAGTGAGCTACTCGCATGCAACTAAGGGCAGGTCCCTCTAAGAAGCAAGACTGCCTGGCCCCCCGACCCTGCCCCCTGGTGCTACCCTTTCCACCTGAGACACAAGGCCCACCTTTTGAGACACAAGGCCCACCTTTCAAGTGACTTATTCATCTTATGAAACTCAACGCATCATCTCGAACTAAGTCGTCCCCTCTTCACCTGCCTCCTCACAAGACCATAAACCTCCCGGGGTAAGGAAGTAGCTTAGTCAAAACTGAAACTGCTGGGCCCCAGCACCCAGGTGGGCACAGAGCAGGCATTCGACAACGCAGAAGCAACCAGGACCTCACGGGACAAGACGTGCAGACTCAACGAACAGTCTACATTCACCGCCTCCTTGCCTTTCTTCGTTCACTCCTCAAACCCCTGCGATCTAGCTCTATCAAATCACAGCCAAAAAAACCAAAAAAACCTCTGGCCACTTCTTAATCCTTCTTTCTTCTTGACCCTTCCACGGCACTGGACGTCGCTGGCCATCTACACTCCTCTGTACCGGCCCCACCCCCATCTCTCTCACGGCACAACTCTCCCCGGTGTTCGTCCCATTGCTCTGCCTTCTGTGCCAGGCTTGCTCACTATCTCCTGTTTTGCCATTCACCCCTTAAGTAGCTGGGTAACAAGGTCCGTCCCCCCTCTTTTATTCTCCTTAGGCAACGCACATCCTTTCCTGGGGCTTCTACTATAAACCCACCATCGAGATTCTCAACCCAGGTTACACAGGGTCAAGGACCCACCCAAGACAAAGTAAAATAAACCTGCTGGGGATGGGCTCACCATGTACACTTTATGTTAAAGTTTCCCAATTGATTCTGAAGAGATGCCAGGACTAGAACCACTGAGCCACACAGTAACCCCAGAACGGAACCTCACATTTCTCTCTCAGCATCCACAACTCCCCTGACCCTCTTTCCACCTGCCCATTGACCACTTCCGCTTCCTGCAGGCTCCCACCATAAAACCAAAGTCACTACCTTCTCTCAGATCTGCTGCCCCTCCTGGATTCCTGCATCTCTGTACTGACATCTCACCAGGTGCCCCAAGGCCCTCCCTTGCCTTGCCTGAATCTGGTAACTAAGATCCGTGTATTCAACCTATTGAACGCACCCTGGACCAAGCGCTACCCCTCCAGCTCTAGTAGGGTCGCACTTATCGTTCCCCCTTCTTCCACTTTCCGCATCTTCTGACCTACGGGTCTCCTTCTGACATACAGATCTCCTCATTCCTTCCCAGCTTAAAACTTCCCACAATAACAGAAAGCGCTCTTATTTATTTTAAATTGAGACAGAGAGCAAGAGAGAGAGTGCGCATGCAGCAGAGAGGGGCAGAGAGAGAGAATCTCAAGCAGGCTCCATGCTCAGTGTGGAGCCCGACGCGGGGCTGGATCCCACGACCCCGGGATCACGACCTGAGCCGAAATCAAGAGCTAGACGCTCAACAGGCTGAGACACCCAGGTGCCCCACAAAGAGCTCCTATTTAGACAGGGTGAAGTTCAAATTCCTTGGGACGGTACATAAGACCATTCCCATTCACCATCTTTCTCTCCTCTTCCTTCCCAATCCAAACTTGTACCACCTTCTCCAACGTCTTTAGCCCTAGGAGAATCATGCTGCTCTTCAACACGGCATATAAGTTTAGGATCATAAAACACCAGATATACTGTTTCCACTGTGGAGAGTGTGACCCACACAGGGGTGTCTGGGTGGCTCGGTCGGTGAAGCGTCCGACACTTGATTTCAGTTCAGGTCATGACCTCGAGGGTTCGGGAGTTCGAGCCCCACACGGGCTCCACGCTGACAGTGCGGAGCCTGCTCGCGATTTTCTCTTTCTCCCCCCCCTCTCTGCTCCTCTCCTGCTCGTTCTCTCTCTATATCAAATACATAAATAAACTTTAAAAAAAAAAAAAGAGTATGATAGGCTCGCGCACACGCAACACACGCTCCTATTATTCTCTCACTAAAAGTCAGTTTAAATGTGACCTACCTTCCTGTCAGGCCTACCCACTTCAGCCTCCATAAAATCCCTGTATCCCCCCGCTCTTCTATATATAAACCTCTATCACACTCATGACCACACCATGTAAGATTATTGACACAGCTGCTCTCTGGCTCTCCATTTGTTCTCAGAGGCCTAGAACATACGTCTTTTTTCCAAAGCAAGTTTTTGTGACATTAGAGAAATTATAAAATGTGGCTGTACCACAGGCAAATACCCTGGCACAGACAGGGCGCTCAGACAGACAACGCTTTTTCCTCAAGAGACAGACTATCACAGGCTAGGAAATACCAAAGAGAGAGAGAAAGAGAAAATATCTGCTTTCAGCCCACTGTTTTAATTATAAAAAGCAGAGAATGCTGTTCCTCAAAAAATCAGTCACTGACAAGTTAACTAACCATCTTTGGTGGGAATTACTAAATACTCTATTAAATGGAAGTCAGAATCAGAATTTTTCCAACTGAAGACTGAAATTCTTTACTTCTCTTACAGTCATCCCCAAGTAAATAAAAGGGTAGAAACTATGGTCTTCAGCTTGGGATGGACGGTAGATAATGAACTTGAAGGAAAATCAAAGTTTACAGCCGTGGACTACAGGAAGACTATCATTTGATCTTACTACCTTTTTCTTGGCATAAGTCCCATTTTCTAATGGTCTTCTTGTTCCTGACTATTAGAAATTATTGGCAGTTTACACTAACAGGCTTCCATCATGTTTCATCTCCAAATCCTACTGTGGCTGTTCATTCCAATCAAAACCAAAATAGATCAATTTTTGAGATTAAAAAAGGAGGGACATTAAAAATATAAATTACGCTTCCTTTCGGCCGGAACCGCCATCTTCCAGTAATTCGCCAAAATGACCAACACAAAGGGAAAGAGGAGAGGTACTCGCTATATGTTCTCTGGGCCTTTTAGAAAACATGGAGTTGTTCCTTTGGCAACATACATGCGAATCTACAAGAAAGGTGATATTGTGGACATCAAGGGAATGGGCACTTTTCAAAAAGGAATGCCCCACAAATGTCACCGTGGCAAAACAGGAAGAGTCTACAGTGTTACCCATCATGCTATTGGCATTGTCGTAAACAAACAAGTGAAGGGCAGGATTCTTGCTTAGAGAACTAATGTACGTATTGAGCACATTAAGCACTCCAAGAGCTGAGATAGCTTCCTGAAGCGTGTGAAGGAAAGTGATCAGAAAAGAAGGAAGCCAAGGAGAAAGGTACTTGGGTTCAACCGAAGCGCCAGCCTGCCCCACCCAGAGAAGCACACTTTGTGAGAACCACTGGAAAGGAGCCTGAGCTGTTGGAACCCATTCCCTATGAATTCATGGCATGATAAATGTAAAAAAAATAAAAGACTTCAAGACTGTTAAAAAAAAAAAAAGGACAGAAAAAATATAAATTGCACAAGCAATCCAAAATCCTTCCGATATGATCTATAATAAATTTTGAACATCAAATAAGATTATAAAGAACTATTAAATCATTAAATCTATGCTATACCAACTTCAGAAAATGAAATTTGTGAATATAGCATTAAAAACTTGTAAAAAAGCAAATTCTGCATAAGAAAATGGATCCATAAGTATGAGTGTTTTTATTCATTCATCTCACTTATGCCATAGACGTGGCTAGAGACTTAATGAGCAGGAAGGTTAAATGCTGAATGCTTTCACGGTTTATCAGATTCTCAAATTTGCAGCAGTACTGTGCCCCAGCTCTTAAAATTAAACAATCTCTCCCTATGCCCCCCCTTTAAAAATCAGGATAAGACCAAATGGCTGAAACCAGTCCTGCTGTATGCAGTTATGTAACTAGACAAGAAGGGTGTGAAAGTTTGAATGAAAATATTCGAAGTGACAGCTTTCCACCTTAGTCTTGCCGTGCCCTCTCCAAACTGCAGGGAGCAGATGGTAATTTTCAAGCACATTTAGACCAGGCTTGGAAGGACAACTCAGTGATAAAGAAGTAACTGCAAAGGGGAAGGGGGGGGGGGGGGGGAACCCACATGTTTTGCAACCTACAGTTTTTAATCTAGAAAAGCTTTAGAATCGGTTCACACAAACGGAAAAGCTGCCATACGCACAGTTCCATATAAAAAATGCTGGTGTATAAATTACAAAATAAATTTTTAACAGTTTCCTTTTCACATTTGCACTATAGTATGCCAGTAAATACTGGAATGTTTAAGGTGGGGGGGGCACCCGAAAGTCAAATCTAAATATTATATAAGCCACTAAACAAGGCTTACTCACTCTTCCCTGCTCTCAGTCTCGTCATGGCCAAAAACCAAGACAATGCCATTGGCATCAATACCAGTACTGCTGTCCAGCATGATGGCACATCAGGTGTAAGGCCAAAAGTTTAAAGGATAACAGAAAAGAAATAAATTACACATTTTTTATTCATTTTCATTACAAATGCAAGACTGACTCCTGTACTGGTTAAGGGACAGAAAGCTCTCTGCCTCTTCTTCTCTTCAAACCACACTAAGAAAGAAAACGAAAGCAGTTCCAGAACAGGTGACCAGCACCTTTGTTAGGGCCCCTCTCCCAACTCTAGCTCCACCTTGAATTTCCAGTTCAAAGAGAAAGTTCAGGAAAAAAGCCCTCCTTCGCACGACAGCCTAGGGAGGCAAACAAGTAACAACGCTCGTGAGCAGGAGGGCCTGGCGGAACCCCCACACCAGAAGTTTGGACCCAGGCCAAGGCCACACCAGGGCCTCTGCTTCTACCCACTGGGCCACCTGTCCTTTAATTTCAAGTGGCTTATGCCTGGCATTTAAGCTTCCCAGGAGTTACATACTGCCTCTACATGGGGAGGAGAGTAGGGTTCTAAACACTCCTGAAATCGTGGGGGATGGAAAGAGAGCAGCTGGGTTTGTGGTCAGAAAACCCAGGTTCAGCTTTTGACACTTCGGAACTGTATAACCTTGGGAATGTTACTTAACCTACACCTCAACCTCCTCATCTGGAAAACGGGAATACCCCCAGCACTATGCAGCAGGCCTGTGACGAGGTTCAAGTGAGATTACAGATGTAAAAGCCCTTAGCAAATGGCACTAATCTTACTAAGGCGACCTTCTAGCTGTTCTCATACTTCAAGCAAGCCCAGGGCAGGAAACAGAAGTTTCCCTCCATCACAGTGGCCCTCCGCAGGACTCCCACAGATTCAACCATTGGCTTTTCTGGGCCATTACAACTTTGGAGTAAATTAGAAGTCAGAGACCCCAAATTTCTATCTCTTGGCTATTCAGTTTAGATAACTGCATCAATCATTTTTTTCTAATCCCCCCCCCAAGTTTCTTCCCCTTACATTTTATGCTACAGTTTCAACAAAATATGACTGACACATTTTATGAAACAAACCAATGAGTTTTTTTAAGCAATAGGGGTCCCTAGATCTAAGCATTTTAAAAGCTGACATCATTTGCTTGACATCATGAGAATATACACATATACACACACCTACAATGCAATAAATGGCCTATATATATGGCTATAAGAAAGCCAACCAGGAGCATCGTCTTAAGAACAGGACCCAACGTGTAATGCTGGGGAGATGGCTTGACAAAGTGGCCAAGAGTCTGAAGCAGCACTAACTGAATTCAATTCCACCTTATTCACTGCGAGTACTGGGCAATGTTACTTAATCTCTCTGTGCCTTAGTTTCATCATCTGTGTATAATGAGATAGCAGTATATACCTCAAGGAACCGCTGTGAGGTTGAATGAGTTAATATATGCAAAATACTAAAACAGGCATGTGGCACACAGTGGGGTGTGGTGTTTATACTGTCATTTAGTGTGTCCTGAAAAGTGTAGATCATATGATCATCATATACACATATATGATGTGTTCTAAACATTCACATACCTGAATGTACATGTGTAAGCATACACACATCTTTCCATGTGGAATCTGCAATAAATTCATTTAGGTTAACATTAAGCAACATAAGCTGAGTGTTTGCTCTGTGCCGGGCACTGTTCTAGGAGGTCAATACATATGAACACGATTAATCCTCATAATAAGCCAACAAAGAGACTAAGCTCTAGAAAGACCCCAGACCCACTATCTTACTCACTATCTGTAATCAGTCTACATGGCCACAGTTACAATCACAATATATGAACACAGATTACATAACCAAATTTTTTCCCTATAAATCTGGTAAGAAAACCATTGTAGTCTTTATTTTCATATTATTTTCACAAATTGTCTTGTTTATAAAAATATCATAGCATCTCTAAGGATCCAAGAGAGAGTAGCCAGCTGGTTCCTATATTCCAAAGCCAACTGCTCAGATATAAATCAATGGATTATATATTCCCATTTCCAACTGTCGGATTTCAAACAGATAAATACACTCATGCACACTCACATATCAGATTTAGGGCTCCATTTGAAAGGATAGACTCTTTTGATGAACTTAAGGTTTCATGGTTTTAACCAATACTCATATAGCTAACTTAGTGCTTGACTTGATTATTAACATTTCACCTTAATAGGAATTATAAAATGATTATTTTACAACTTTTATCAGAAACACTGCCTACAATAGGTGATATGTTGTCAAAACAGAGAACTAAAAATAAAAATAAACATACAGTTTAACCAAGTGACTACTCATTTGTGAAATAAATACCAGTTAAACCAGGACAACATGTGAAACGCACAAAAGAAACAGGTCTGTGTACTGTTTACCGTAATCACACGCTTCTATTTTAACATACGTGTTCCACAAATGAAACAGCTTGTATTCTACAGAATGGAAACCTGTATGCACTTGTATATAGCAATATTTTTGTCGCCGAAGTTCACTCTCAATGTCAATTCAGGCTTAAATTCCCAGCTTTTGAAAATGAAAGAGCAATTTGCTTATTAACTTTTTAAAGTGCCATCCACACCTCCTGAAAGCTTAGTGCTAATTCTGAATAATAATTTAGATATTATTCTTTCCAAAACTAGATATTATTCTTTAATCTCCCTGACCCATGTTCATTTATCCCTTCATGTTAAAGTGAGCTGACCCTGAAAACGTTATCATAGCTTGGATTTTACCTTTCACACATGTTCCATTCCATAGGAGAAGCACCTATCCCACTCCCAATAGCCCTGAGCTAGTAGTTTATCAATAAAAGCCTTGTCAAATGGCACAACATGACAAAAAAAGTGTCCAGTAGCTAACTGGAAGTGAACAGGACAAAGCAATGAAAGAAAGAAAAGCCAATGTTACCACCAAACACGTTTTGTTAATTTATTCTGATGATCCTGTTTTTGTTTTAATTATTTGTGGTAATTATGGCAGTTAATGTGCTGTAACATTTTCGCAAAAGAAATGAACTCTCAATATCATAAAACCTTCCCAAATCTTTCACTGTTTCATCTGCGTCCAACACACTCAAACACAACAACTAGATCACACCGTGTTAGTTGATTTCCAGAGTCTGAACCAATTCTACGTTAATGGGATCATTTGGAGGGTGGAGAGGGGAGTTGAGTCCTCAATCATTTACATCAGTAAGATCCAAAGCACAGGGAATAGAATAGTCTAGATTTCCTCAGTCCTGAAACAATTCTGTCAATTCTGAGATCTACCCACACCGTCTGCCTTGGGTCTGAAGAGGCTACTTAATAGGCCTGAAAAAATGAACCACTCAAAACTTCAGCAGGGTCTGCTACTCCCATCATCCCTAACCCCTGCCTCCCTCCCCCCCCCCCCCAAAGTGTCTCTAAACTGCCTCAGGTATGGGTGTTAAGGATTTCCACAGAAAATCCACAAATAAAAATTAACACTCACTCAAGCCCAAAGAAAATAGCCATTTCAAGTTCATTCTAGCTCATCATGGCAATTATGTTCAATTGTTAACGAAAGAAAAGAAAGGAGAGGAAAGGAAAGGAAAGGAAAGGAAAGGAAAGAAAAGAAAAGAAAAGAAAAGAAAAGAAAAGAAAAGAAAAAAGAAAGTGGGAAAGGGGGTACTAGTTAGCTAACTAGCTCTGGTTCACAAAGTAAACTGTTAATGTCATAATTCACAACTCGCTGAAGAACCGTATGTTTTGTGAAAACATTCATAATAACATTTTCACACACACACACATACACACACACACACACACACACACACACAAATGTGTGTATGTGGGTGGGGGTGGTTTCCAGTGAGTTCTACTGGTAAATTCTTTACAACTATCACCTCATTTAACCCTCATAAAAACCTATGGAGGCAGGCAATAATAAATACCAAACTCATCTCACAGAAGGAGGAACCATCTCTCAGGTTGAGACTGAGCTTGAGAGCTCAAAAGCAAACAAGAAGTGCCTGTGTCATGAGGGCGACACA
This sequence comes from Panthera leo, assembly GCF_018350215.1. NCBI lineage: Eukaryota > Metazoa > Chordata > Mammalia > Carnivora > Felidae > Panthera > Panthera leo. The sequence continues at coordinate 140,416,775 of NC_056683.1, read as the reverse complement.
AGATAAGACAAGAGCAACTGTCCTAGCAAGTCAGAAGAAATCAGACCTTTGTCCTACCACAAAATGCCTCCGTGGAAGAAGAAAGCAGCAGGTTTCCAACAGGCTCCAGCTGCACCCTATCCCAACCCACAGGGTGACCTGAAGGTAAAACCAAGGCCTCCTTGGAAAGGAACAGCAGGCCCCAAAATGACCAACTTTGGGATCCACCATTAGGACTCATTATCATGCCCTGAGTGGAAAGAAAAGTCATCCTTAGGACGATGTTGGGACTCTGAAAGAAGCGTCAAGACCGTCTTAAAGAATATATCAAAGTATTTCAAATCACCTTCATATAGACTTTGATCTAGTCTCACAACACATTAGGATACAGGCTGATTGAAGGGCTATAATTCCAATGTGTTAGGATCTAAACCTGGAATTCTGAAGTTCTAATCTCTAATCCAGTCCTCGAGCTCTGGAAGATTATAAAGTACCACCCTATGCCATGGTCCTGCTTACTCCATCAGTCAAACAGATTGCCTATGTGCAAATGATGCATACAGCACATCCCTCAAAGTAACATTAAACGTTTCTAGGCATTACCCCTCCTGTCGGCATTGTAACAAGATCCTCCTGCATCTTTCAGCAAGCTCAGAAAGGCATAAGGAACGTTTCAGTTTTCAAGCCTAAATCTGTTTGGTAACCCTCTCTTCCTCTGTTCTCCCAATTACGTGGGGGAGGAAGAAACAGGGAGTATAAAAACTAAACTATAAATGAAAAGCGAGAATCTAGTCTCCAGGAAAGTCTTGTCTCTGGGAACACTAATGATTATATCTGAAAGCTCTAAAACACAGTAAAGCATGGCTTACAGGCAGAGGAAAATATAAGTCATTAGCTATTAATAGAGCCAGAGAGTCAATTGTTATAATTAAATCACAGTTTAACCTTCTGCGTAATTCTGATTTAGTCTTGACATGTTTCCTTGTGGTCAGTTTTGGAAAAACAAATGCTATTGGTACAATGTTTGGTTCAGAGAGAAAAAAATGACATCCTTCTAGCTAGAAAAGAACCATAGGCTTAGGGGCCTAATTTTAATAAAAACATTGTATCAATGAAGTCCAATCACTGGCTCCTAAATTTTTTAAGTGAAGACAGACTTAAACACAGACACAAACTAAATGTGAGGTGCCTGGGTGGCTCAGTCGGTTAAGCGTCAGACTTTGGCTCAGGTCACGGTTTCGCGGTTTGTGAGTTCGAGTCCCGTGTCCGGCTCTGTGCTGACAGCTCAGAGCCTGGATCCTGCTTCGGATTCTGTGTCTCCCCCTCTCTCTGCCACTCCGCCACTTGCGTGCTCACTCGCTTGCTCTCTCTCTCTCTCAAATATAAATAAACATTAGAAAAAACAAACTAAATTTATGAAGGCTACTGCAAATTGAACAAAGAAAACATTCTCACTCAAAGTCCCTCCATGCTAAAAGTCCCTCCATGCTAATGCCGAGATAAAGAGTAGAAACAGAACTTCCCCCAATTTGGAAGAAAATATGTAAATAGCAAGTATTTACACAACTGGAAGTGTCCCTTTTCTAGACTAACCCAACTTAAAGGTAACAATTCAAGGTAACAACGCCTCTGTAATACCTAGAGAAGAAGCATTTCCTGCCAATCGGGCTAAAGTCATTTAGCTAACTACATTTAAGCCTCGGATTTTCTGAAAAGACAAATCAGCTCTGAACATGTGCTGGGCTTTTTCATTATTTCAGTATTCTACATGAAGGACTCAATCGATAAATATTCAAATAAATTAACTGGGTAAGAAGTTTACTGCACTTAGTCATGCGAATGAAGTAGTAATTTCAACTAACAATCTTTGCAAAATTCCATGTTACATTGTACAGGCCCAATTCAAACCCACTCCTGACACCCTACAGCTATAAATTATCTCTGGAGCCTGAAAGGGAAAGACAGGCCAGGTCGGAAATAGCATAACAGTTGGACAGTTCCAGCTTACAGAAAGCAAACCCTGCAATAACCTAGACCCACAGTCTTCAGAAGTCTAATCCACTGTCGCAAAGAGAGAAAAAAATCCTTTCCAAAGAACACTCTTCTTTAAAAAATACACTCTTTATTTTTACTTCTTAAGTATACAATTAAATATGGGAACGTCAAAAGCAAACCAGAAAACAGAAGCTGCAAAATAACAAGGAACGAGCCGAACCCTTAATGGTCGGATGGTGTTTGGAGAACAAAGAGGGTGTATGTTTCCTCTTCAAAGTCAGAAGTTCTGGGTCCCCATTCCAGGCTTCTGAAGACCGAGGAACAGTCCCTGCTGCTGGAGGGGGCTCTGGTATACACAGAGAAGCCAAGTATCTGATTCTTTCCGTACGTAATAGGAACACTCAAGGAACCAGAGCTCGTGCATTGCAACATGGTAATAATAACGTACCCACACAGAATGTGTGCTAAACAGTGCCCTGGGCTGTTAATAAAAATTTGTTAAATGTGTATGCAAAGTTCTAGAGATTCATACAAAACCCTGTTAGCCAGTTTTTAATATCTGGGTAGAAGGATTATGGAGGGGTTTTTATGTCTATACTTGTTACATTATCTGGATACTTTACAGAAAACACCAATCATTTCTCCTGTCAGAAAAAAAAAAAAATTAAGCCGATTTTCCTTTTTTCCATTTTTTAATTCAATGTGGCTTTAAAGAAGGGATAAGTTTAGCATCTTCAACCAGGTCAGTGGCATTCTTTCAAATATGCCCTCTGAGCCCCAGACCACTTACAAAAAAAAAAAAAAAACACCAAACAAACAAAAAATAAAACGGAACAAAACAAAAAACCACAGAACAGTTGTAATGACCACAGCAGAACCAGTTACTGGACGGACACGTGCCTTAAATGAATAACAGTGAGTATGCAATTCTTTCTACTTGGGGCGCCTGGGTGGCTCAGTTGGTTAAACATCTGACTTTTGATCTTGGCTCAGGTCATGATCTCACAGTTCAGGGGATCAAGCTCCACGCTGGACTCTGTGCTGAAAAGTGTGGAGCCTGCTTGGGATTCTCTCTCCCTGCCCCTCTCTCTCTCTCTCTCTCTCTCTCTCTCTCTCTCTCAAAGACATAAACTTAAAAAACAAACAGTTTTTACTCAGCAGAAATTCTAAAATATTAGGTATAGCTTTAATTTTCAGGAAGAAAAAAATACTTTAAGTTCTGGTGTGTTAAATATGTATTTGAGGAACTGTACTAATTACAATGAGAAGCTACTCTGTGATTATTAAAAACGACTAGACTTTACGTTTAGGGTGAGGGATTGTTAACAGTTCTTCCGTTCACCCTACTCTACCTCACATGATTTTGCACACTTGCAGGCACTTACGACTTAGAATGCCAATCAAATCCCCAACTACCTAGGGTCAGAAACTCAGTCATACTTTGTGGAGCCCTTTACACAGAATAGTGTTCACCAGATTACTGACCAATGGGCACTGTCCACTTTCTAGACTTTAATTTAGCTATTGTTGGACTACAACATCAAAAAGAACTCAAAAGCAAAGAATAAACTCAAAGAAGTTTCCTAACATTATAGGGTACAGTACAGATCACCATACGGAAGGAACTAATGTTCACACTAAACAGACCATATTTCTCCATTTATTAATCAGCTATTATAAAATACAAGCAAAAGTTTTAAATTTTAAAACCTATTTCAGGTAAAGCTTTTCAACTGCAGATTAGAAACCAAATGAGAAAGTCAAATGATGAAAACATCCATTGCCAAACAAAAACAAATCCTGAAAGATTCTCCCCCTACCCCTCCAAACTGCAGTTTACCTAGAGTCTTATATTTGCTAATACAGTAAAAGGATACTTTTTAAAAAGCAGAAAACCAGGCAAAGTTGAGTTCTGGGGTTTTGAATGTCTTCCTCCTATTACAGGAAAATAAACCCTGACCCTCTGACCCTCCCCTTTCACTTCTAGGAAATTTATCTTGAAGAAATACTTTCACAAGGATTCACGGTAAGAGAGCACTCTTTGCAACATCATATGTCACAGTAAAATACTGGCATCAGCCCAAATATCCCTCAGTCGGAAATCTGGTTAAATAAATGACGATATAGCCACACAAAGGAATACGGTGCGACATTCTCTAGATAGGGACAGCGCAAACACAAAAGAACACGTCTGAGATACATTTAGTGCGGAAAGCAAGTTAAAGGAGGATATGTGTAACATTATACCGTTTTAAAACTTTATTTAGAAGTACATACAAAATACTTACTATCTCTGAAGAGAGATTTCAGAGAATTTTTAGCCTTTTATAATTTCTGCATTAAGCATTTCCAGAAAGTGTTTAATCTCTGACAAGTAGTACTTTATGATGGGGGGGGGGGGGTGGAGAGAGAATAGAACTTATTCCCCTCCTTCCCCCCAAAATGTGACGTTCAGCAGTTTCCTAGAAACACTTGTAGTTGTGTGCACCTAATTTATTAAAAACACCACGTGCGACAAGATTTGGAAGCGGCCCCTGCTCGTTCAGCCTCCTAACCCCCTTGAAGTTACGAATATAAAAGACATTAAAAACGGGATTGTTTCTACGGATTTCCCGGCCTACAAACTAAGGAATCCACAATATGAATTTACAAAAGCCACTTACGTGTTAGAGACCGTTCCTCCGAGAGAAAACTACGTACGCGGTTTCTCTTGAGAATTCCGTCCTGAGTAAGAATGCTAGGGCCCGGGATCACCCGAGCTGCCACGATAACAATACGGAAGCTCATACTGGCCAGCAACAGAGGGTCTCCAATCTAACCATAAACTTCTCCAGCACCCTCAAGATTTCCCAGCACTGTGTCCCACCTTCTCTATTTTCGGAAAAAGTGAGGCTTCGAAGTGGGAGGGCGGTAGTTACGCACAGTGCGGAATGTAGACTGGCACAGGTCCTTCCTTGCACACGATCTTTGATGCACGTAGGTAAAACGTTCTCTCCCGGGGACCGGCAGCCCTGTGCTGAGGAGCTATGTGCTAGAACTGGTCCAGCACCACCTGCTCAAAGACAGCCGTGCAAGGATACTTCGAGTTGTGACACTTTGGCCAGAAGCAGCCACAGGAGTGTCACAAAAAGGACAGCAGTGACGTTTCAGCAAACCCGGTGTCAAAAAGGTGCCCTCGTGCATTTTTAATTCGCCAGAGAAAGCCAGCAATTGTCCTTCAATCATCAGTGTCAGGGCCAATGACACGGCTTCCCTGCCTTCCTCGGGGTCCACAGGAACTGTTACAATTGGCTTACCATCTACACGCTCCTTAAAGGCTTTAACAAAACAAAACAAAACGGAACACCTCCCCTCCCTAACCCACAGATATTTGTCTTTCTCTTCTCTTTCCCCTTCCATCAAGTAGTAAGAGAGGAAGGAAAAAATTAATGTGACTGTCTGCTCCTCAGGTCAGAAAAACATACAAAGACAGTTAAGAGTTCACACAAAGCAGTGTTTAAATTTTGACTCTTCGGAACTGTGTATATGCAGAAGCTGCTATAAGTTAACATTCTGCTATTTAATATTTTTAAGTCTTCGCACAAGATCACACATTATGACTGACTGAAGGGTATGACCTGAAAATTGTTTTTTTTATTTTTTTATTTTTTTTTTAATGTTTGTTTATTTTTGAGTGAGTGAGAGAAAGAGAGAGAGAGAGAGAGAGAGAGATCAGGAGAGGGGCAGAGAGCGAGGGAGACACAGAATCTGAAGCAGGCTCCAGGCCCCAAGCTGTCAGCCCAGAGCCGGACACGGGGCTCAAACTCACGGACCATGAGATCATGACCTGAACCGAAGTCCACAGCCCAACCAACTGAGCTACCCAGGTGCCCCTGAAAATTATTTTTAATGAAAATTCTATAATGTTATTCCTCAATTCACCAAATTCCTTACTAGTGTTTAATAACAAAACAAAGCAAGGTGTCAATGACATTTATTACTTTAACCCTACGGGGTTTTTTTCAAAGTTTATTTATTTTTGAGAGAGAGAGAGAGAGAGAGAGAGAGAGAGAATATGAATGAGTAGGGGAGGGGCAGAGAGACAGGGAGACACAGAATCCAAACAAAGCAGGCTCCAGGCTCAGGGCTGTCAGCACACAGCCCGAGGTGGGGCTCGAACCCACAAACCTCGAGATCATGACCCGAGCTGAGGTCAGACACTTAACTGACTGAGCCATCCAGACTCCCCAACCCTACGGTTTTAGAGTACAAAACAGTATCCAGGAAAGACAGTAGAGAGAAAAGGAGATTAAAATTATTTTCTAGGTACTGTTCGGGAAGAACTATAAAAACAAATGAAACCTTCAGAAGAAGCTACGCAACAATTTGAATAAAAAATAGCACGCATAACCCCAAGGAAATTCCGGACATAATTTAGGAAAAATGCCACTGGACACAGAAGACCAGAAATGAAGACTCAATGTCCCAAATTTGTTGACATTTAATAAACATGTTTCTCTAGGAAGCTGGTGCTCAATTAATTAGTTAAAGTATATGTGCTCAGGCAGTGAAGTTTCTCCCTAGCAGATGGTACAACAGGCTTTAAAAATAACGGGAAAATGTATTTCAAGTTATCTCCTTAGTTGGTTGAACAAACACGTTACCAGAAGATATCAGAGAGGCGGTTGGCATCAGATTACTCTTCTATTTTGTCTATGAGGACAGAGCTAAGACACGATGGGGGCAGGGCCTCCCAAGCCAGAGAAGACCCTACCCCCCCCCCCCAACTCCGGGCCACTCCTGCACCTCCCCCTGGTGCTAAGCTCCATTCCCAGGCCAGACGAGGCTATAAAAATCCTGGCCTCTGGCCAGCTGGCAAGACCACACACCGGGTATTTTTAACTGAAGGGGGCTTGAGGAGGAGGAGGCCAACACCAGGGCACCAGAATGCCCCGGGAAGAAAAACAACCTCTGGCCAGGATGGTGGACTACACGTGAGATCTCTTCCTGAGGTATCTTAATTCCCAATCGGTGCTTTACTAGTGATGGAGACATAAAAACGGTAACACTTGTGGACGCTGATAGAAGCGGGCAGATACTTGATAGCGAGAGCGCAGGATCGCCTTGAAAGACCGTATGTATCACGACACAAACAGCAATGTGAGCACAAAACACTGGCCAAGTAAATTGGACTCTTACTTTTTATTCCTGACACGTAAGACTTACACACTTGACTTTTGTTATAATTACTCCAACAGTTTGCTGTCGTTGCTCTTAGTTTCACACTGGTCTTGGCACTGGGCCACACACACAGATACCAGGAAGCTATTCCCTCAGTTACCACTCCAATACAGCAAGATCGCAGCTGGATGCTTAAGTGCTCGAGGGGCACACTACTACGCTTAACGGCATTTTCTGGGTGGCGAAATATTAATCAGAAAGCACTCTGAGTTTCACCCCTTATTGTTAAAAATTACACGTAACACTGACGTGAGAGTCAAGTCTCCTGCCTTAAATGAACGCCATTTCCACTTCCTAGGAGTGCTGAAGGTTCTCCAAAGTCTCTGTCATGATTCTTATGATCAGTTTTGAAAAGAGAATTGTCAGGACATTTGACGGGACAGGTGGAGGCAGGCAGGTGGGGCTTCGGGCGCCGCTGCTTCTCTGTTGGACTTACCGTCGCACTTGCCGTTAGACTTGCCCTTGGACTTTCCGGATCCTGAGGGGGCTCCCAGGGAGCATGCGCTGCTCTCCGCATTTGGAAAATGGGGCAGGGAGCGCATACGATTTTTCTAAACCCAGGTCTACGGTCAGAAATTTTTCTGACTAAACATAAGCTTAAAGTGTTTTACTTAATTTGTCCCTTTTTACCCCCTAAATTAAGCAAAGGGCAACCAGAAAAATGTTACCTACTTGTAGACTTGCTTTAATAATTTTATTACAGAATGTATCCACTACATTTGGTGTGTCCTTAAAATGTAAAACACCAGGATCATCTTTGACCTAAGTGTCATTAAAATGTCTGTTCTCAGGGGCGCCTGGGTGGCTCAGTCGGTTAAGCGTCCAACTTCGGCTCAGGTCACGATCTCACTGTCCGTGGGTTCGAGCCCCGCATCGGGCTCTATGCTGACTGCTCAGAGCCTGGAGCCTGTTTCAGATTCTGTGTCTCCCTCTCTCTCTGACCCTCCCCCGTTCATGCTCTGTCTCTCTCTGTCTCAAAAATAAATAAATGTTAAAAAAAAAATTTTTTTTTAAAACGTCTGCTCTCACCTACAATTCACCTCCAAATGTTTTTCCCCTTCATATTATCTCTTTCCACTAGACCCTCCTCTTAGTTCCCCTTCGCTAGGGAATTTTTATCCAGACAGGGGCACTGATTTCTCCTCTGGATGGTAAGAGAGCCTGACTGGCTTTCCTACTTCCGACCTCCCCTTCGCTCTGTCCTAAACACAGCTGGGGAGATCATTTTCCCCTGAGCAGCACTTCCTGAGTTCCATGAGGCTTTTCCGGCTCATCTAAACAAAGGCCACCACCCCCGCCTCACACAGCCTCCTCAGGCCAGGCTCCCAGCCAAGGAGAGGACACTCCAGTTGAGCTGTTCAATTCATTTATTCATAGGTTTATTCTTAGCGTACAAATGCCTTGTGCCACTGAAAAGTCCTAGCATACTACCCGGTAGCACATGCTGTGAGAACCTCGTAAGTGGACAACAGGTTGGTAAGAAAAAAACTGATTAAAAATGTCTTTGTAGAAAGTTCTAGTAAACATGTCAGACTAAATATGTTCATCTCTACTCCCTCCCAGAACCCCATTAAAACAAAAACCCACAAGGACAAGGAAAACTTAAGATGATAGCAGATAAGAGGTCAAAAAAATTTTGGAAGGAGAAAAGCAGATAGACAAGTGATAATTAAAGTTTTAATTTGTTCTAGGTGAGAGGACAAGAAGCAAGCTAATTAAAACTCAGAACCCCAATGACTCACGAATCAGAGGGTGGCAGCAGGCTGGGTGAAATGTCTGTAATGAGTAGTTCAGGGCACCCTCCTTCCTAATCTTCACCCCAATCCTGTCAGAAGTCAAGAGGATTACCATCTGGAGAGGTTGGCAATAGACAGGAGTCCGTGCAAAAGAAAGGATTAAATGGAAGTGTGTATGTATAACATACACACACACACACACACACACACACACACACACACTCAACTCCAGATGTCCTGATTTCCTCTCTGGATTAGTGGGGGGGGGGGGGGGGGGGGGGCGAGGAATAACAAGAGAGAGAACATTGAATGAAGGTCCTCAAACAACATGGCTTGATCCCCGCCACCCATCTTCTAGGGCCACCAGTGGACACACCTGTTCAAGTGCACAAAGCTTTCTGCCGGTTCTTAGCTTTCTGTTGCTCTGCATCTAACAGTGACATATGAACAGAAAGCCAATGATCACCTAACATTTCAAGAACATCCAACAGGAAAGAGAGTGAAGACTAAGTCTCAAAGGAAACTACAAAGCAAGTCTTCAAAACCAAAGGTCCTAAAATGATCTTCAGTGAAATAAACTATTGCATCCATGAAATAAGAATAAGATGGTATAAAAAAAGAAAATTTAGTGAACAAAAAACAAGTTCACAGAAAGTGAGACTAAGAAAACAGAAATAAAAGATTCACCAGAACAGCTGGAAAACAAATTTAGACTATCTACCAGGAATTACCAATTAGAACAAATTACCAATTAAAACAAAAACCATGAAACAGGACAAAGGAAATGGTTTAAAAAATAAACAATTAATCCAGAATTTCTATCATCCAACTACTAAGATTTCCAAATAGTAAGAGCAGAGAAATCAAAATAAGGAAATTACCAAAAAATTTCCGAAATCGAGTTTCACACTGGATGGGCCCAGCAAGATTAACAGAAAAATACCAACTCCAAGACTTGTCAATATTTTAGAAATGAGAGGGTGCCTGGGTGGCTCAGTTGGTTAAGCGTCTGACTTCGGCTCACAGTTCATGAGTTCGAGCCCCACATCGGGCTCTGTGCAGACAGCTCAGAGCCTAAAGCCTGCTTCGAATTCTGTGTCTCCCTCTCTCTCTGCTCCTCCCCCACTCATGCTCATGCTTGCGTGCTCTCTCTCTCTCTCTCTCTCTCCCCTTCAAAAATAAATAAAAACATTAAAAAATTTTTTTTAAATATATTTTAGAAATCAGAAAAATAAAAAGTTTCTAAAGTCACCAGACATGAAAAAAATAGATGACATATGAAGGATGATTTACTGGACTTCTTAACAGAAATACTGCAAGCTTACAGGATGACAGAACAATAGCTTCTGAGGGAAAATTATTTTCAATCTAGAATTCTATACTCAGTCAAAACCACCAATCAAGTGTGATAGTAGAAATAGCACCTTTCTGATATCCAGGAAGACTTACCTCTTCTGTACCCTCCTAAAAAGCTACTGGAGAATGTGTACCACCAAAAAAAACCAAACAAACCAAAAAAAAAAAAAAAAAAAAAAAAAACCAAGAAAACAAATAAACAAACAAAAAAACCATAACAAACCAAAAAAAACCATAAAGACAGAAGACATGGATTCAGAAAGTTGAGTTTGAGACCAAAGTAATTCCAAGAATGACGGTTCAAGGAAGTTTCACCACATGTACGCAAGCAAGTCATGAGAGTAATGACATACAGAATAGAGAACAAGTCAGAGGGATTCCAGTTATGACCAGGGACTCAACTACTACTGCCATACCACAGAAATTTGAAACAAGCAACATGTTTCATTCCAGATCAAAATCTGCTCTGACCAGTCTGAATGAAAGAATTTAAGTCATCTGACTGCTTCCTAGCTGCAAGAGAGGCTAAGGATTTGAGTTCTGAATTCTGAATTGTGGGAGCAGACCTTTTAAATGTAAGCATTTCACCAAACCCAGAAACGCTATTCAAAAGATGATGAGCATCCATCCATAAACATGAAAAACATTCACTAGAAATTGATTAAGTGTTGGGTTCCACCTTACTGAGAGGAACTATATAGTTCTATCAGAGGAAAAAGAAAAATTGTTGATATATACATTTTTAAAAGTAAAACAATGAGGCAATTATCAACTCTAGGATAACCAAAAGTTGCATATTAAGAAAATATATTAACAGTTCATGTCTCAAATACAGACAGTTATATAGTCCTATTAACATAAACAGTGAATGTTGATTTAACTTTCACTTAAGATATAATGAGACGAGAGAGGGAAAATGAATTATAAGGCAGGGCGGTATCAAAGAGTTAACTTTTACATAGTGGAGTTAATAGATACAGTCTAAATATGAAAAATGGAAAAATAGCAACATAATCATGTCATTTAGAAATATGGGCTTAAATACCAGAATAAACCATTAAGAGTTGAAAATGGAAGTCTCCAGGGACTAGAAGTCATGGGCAAGGAGTGATGGAATGGGAACTGATGTTTTTCACAAGAAACCTTGTAATACTATTTTTTAAACTGGGTATACATGTTATTAAGGAAACTTTTAAAAGAACTTTTCAATGTGTTTCCTCCACTAGACTGTGAGCCTTTCAATGGCATGTCCTTTATAATGAGGGACATACCGCAGACCCTCCTTAACATGGGTCATCTGTGGCTAAATGTTCAACTAACGTTAAACACCATGTGATATTACTTCTTACAATATATCCTCTTTTTTAAATAGAAAGAGGACAAATCCTTCAGAGCAGATAACAATTCACTTCTAAGAAACTGTTTGGTTCAGCTGATGCATTCCACACCCAATCAGGCTGAACCTATGGTCCAGGCACAAAAACCAAAGCAAGCAAATATAAGAGCAATGCCAACAAGGGATAACTTGCTAATGCTGACAATGATGTCCTTTCTTTTTAAAAAACAATTTTTAATGCTTATTCATTTTTGAGAGACAGAGAGAGACAGAGCATGAGCGGGGAAGGGGAAGAGAGAGGGAGACACAGAATCTGAAGCAGGCTCCAGGCTCTGAGCTGTCAGCACAGAGCCCGATGCGGGGCTCAAACCCACAAACTGTGAGATCATGACCTGAGCCGAAGTCGGATGCTTAAGCCACTGAGCCACCCAGGAGCCCCAATGATGTCCTTTCTAATATAATCATTATCATTCATCCGCTGGATATTACAACCACAGTCTGTAGGGGTGTTTAAAGGAGGCATGTTTAACAAAACAATCAAAATGTAAGTCAAATTCAGTTTTCCAAATGGCAGGTGAGCCACTAGGGCCACTAGGATTTATCATCTTCCTTTCTCATATTAGAATTAGGATAAGGTAATCAACATAAAACAAGCTGTCCCTCACCCTCTTTACCCTTTTTTTAAGGATTTCTTTTTTTTTTTTCCTTAAAGCTTTATTTATTTATTTTGAGAGAGACAGACAGCCCAAGTTGGGGAGGGGCAGAGAGAGAGGGAGAGAAAGAGAATCTCAAGCAGGCTCCACACTGCCAGCACTGAGCACAACGCAGAGCTCGAACTCACAAACCCTAAGATGGTGACACAGAGTCAGCGCTTAACTGACTGAGCCACCCTGAAGCCCCATGTCTTTACCTTTAAAAGAAATCATTTGACTCGAGTCATGTGTGGCTCTGGACTTCCAAGTGACTAATTTTTAATAATCATATAATGCAAGTCTTACATCTTGCCATTAATGTAAGAACAATGTAATAAGTAAAAATGCTTCAAAAAAATAATGGAGGGGCACCTGGGTGACTCAGTTGGCTGAATGTCTGACTCTTTATACCGGCCCAGGTCATGATCTCACAATCATGAGATTGAGCCCTGCGTCGGGCTGCTTAGAATTCTCTCTCTCCCTCTCTCTCTCTCTGCCCCTCCCCTGCTCACGCTCTCTAAACACTTTTAAAAAAATAACGGAAGGGGAAAAACTTGATAAAGGAATAAAAATCTTATTCATTATAGTGAATTATATAGATCTGATTGACAAAAATGAACAAGCATTCTATTACTTTTTCCTTCTTAACATGAAAAGATGTACAGTAAATATATGAAACTTTGTAATATAAGAAAGATGCCCTAAGATAAGTTATCAGGGCCAATAATAACAAATAAAACTGGCAATTTTCAGAAAAACCGAGGAAAGGTGCATTTTTTTGCATTCCTGTTCATAAAAGCAGAGGTCGGAGACTGAAACGTAAAAGTCAACTAGTAAGCTCAGTTAAGGGGAAAAATACACAATGTTTAAGATTTTATTCAAAACTTAGCTTCTTTATATATTTCCATATCATCATTCACCCTAGTTAAACACACTGGAATAAATGTTCCCAGTATTGATTATACTGTCTAAATATTACTCTGGAGTTTCGGCAGGTTCCTATTTCTCGGAGCAGAATTCATGAGCACTACGGACAATGAGAGCCAACGGGTATAAACTTGACTGCCACAGAGGCGTTGTAATTGTATGATGCAGGCACAGTTTTGCATAATCTCTGAGGTAAAAGAAAATAACATTAACAGAATCGTAGGCCATTTTTATTTTTACTTTTTTTTAATGTTTGTTTATTTTTGAGAGGGACAGAGACAGAATGCGAGTGGGTCGGGACAGAGAGAAAGGAAGGCACAGAATCCGAAGCGGGCTCCAGGCTCCGAGCTGTCAGCACAGAGTCCGACACGGGGCTCGAACTCAGAAGCTGTGAGATCACAACCTGAGCCTGAGTCGGACGCTCAACCGACTGAGCCACCCAGGCGCCCCGGCCATTTTTAAAAGGCCTACTTATTAAAACAAGGTTTATACACACGTCACATTTCTGCTCCCTCTTGATACATGAATAGATTAGTAATTGTCTCCATTCTGGAAGCCTAAGTATGGCTTAAAAAAAAAAAAAGAAATCAAACAAGATCCAGTCAGTCTTCAAACAGGAACCCTGTTGCTTTCTGAACAGATCCATCAAAGCACTAATATGGGCAAAGATGAAAGGACAAATTGAAGGCACCAGAAGAAGAAAAGTTAGATCCTCCGCTTGTGCAAACTTAAAATGTAAAAAATTCTGTCACATTCACAAAGACCCCTTTAAACCCTATTCGAACTGAAAAGCACCCCCCACATTCCTCTCCCAAACCCAGCAAACTCCTACTCGAAAATCGAGGTCTTAGGTCACCCATCCCCTGCAGCTTCAGATGTGCCCGGCGCAAGGTGCACGATCTCCAAATCTGAACTACAGCACTGGGCACACGGCCTGCTAAAGACCCACATCCGTGTCCTTCCGTGACTGCACTCGGAGCTCCTCTACAGACACCAACAAATGTCTCATGACAATTAGGTGAACAAGCCACTGAAGACCTCAATGATATTCTCTTAATTCAATAAAACAAAAATAACAGCAAGCCAAATGGATGCAGGAGATGATCATTTTAATCTGAACCCAAAAGATCAACGTTCAAAATTCATTAGGGAGCTGGTATAATTAGAATCAGTCTGTATCCAGACATATAGTCTAACCCTCGCTCCCTTCCTAGCTCCACCCAGGGGAGTGCCTGCCCCGCCCCCCCCATCCCCCCGACTCCCTCCACCCCCCCACTACCCCCCCACAGCCCAGCTCTGTGATGCCACAGCACCAGGCATGGATACCTGACCGCGCATGGATACTCGAACTCACTACATACGGCTCAACTTCTTTCTGTGCGAAGCATCCAGGGGACAAAGACCTGGTTATCACCATTTTTACATTCCCCAGCGCGTGTACGATATACAACACACAGTACACGCTCAGCGCATGCGTGCTGGGTTGAAGTGGAAGGGAGTAAACCCCACATACAATATGAGCTGTTTTTCTTTGAAGGGAATCACCTTTTTAATGCAAATCATTTCACTTTAAAGAAAACTTTCAATTTACTACCATAAATAGAAAACCAGTATTACCTGCCACGAATAGAAGATAACCACAAAATGCACGCTCTGAACACAACACGATACGATTACATTCTAACTGGATGCTGACGCCCGCCCGAGGCTCCTAGACTGAGGCCTGATCTTCAGAAAATGCAAAGATGGTAGGAGGGGCTGTGAAGAGCTAGAATGGAATTAGAGCAGACTTCCGTTCCCAAGAAAGACAACATGTGTAAGAAAATAACTTTTCTCCTAGATGGTTCAGTGCTCCGTAGTTCTGTGTCTCCGTGCCATCCAAAATGATCTTGTGTAACATCAGTGGAACATGCGGCATCCACCGAAAAGCCCTGGGCTCGATGGTCTTTAAGGCTGCCCTATGACCTCAGGCAAGCTACCCACGCACTGCGTCTCCACACTGGCCAAGCAGCTACCTACCTGACAGCTTTGGTAAGGATTCTACGAGGTGATATGCGCAAAGCGTTTGTTTGGTCAGATGCCCGGGCACTCAGGACGGTCCCAGTCAACACCAGACCAATGTTAAAATCCTATTATTCTAACGTGACATGGTACAGCCTCTACACTCGGCAGTTCCTTGAAGAGTTAAACATAGAATTACCACACCACTTAGCGATTCTACTTCTAGGTACGCACCCAAAAGCAGTTAAAAAAGGTATTCAAATACATACTTGTACACAAATGTGGGCAGTAGCACTATTCAGGGGCACCTGGGTAGCTCGGTGGGTTAAGCGTCCGACTCCTGATCTCAGGTCACAGTCTCACAGTTGGTGGCTCTGAGCCCCGCATCAGGCTCTGCGCTGATGGTGCGGAGCCTGCTTGGGATTCTGCCTCCTTCTCTCTGCCCCTCCCCCGGTTATGCTCTCTCGTTCTCGCTCTGTCTCTCAAAATAAATAAACTTTAAAAAAAGAAAGGAAAATAGCACCATTCACAGTAGCTCACAAATGGAAATCCACATGTCCATCAACAGATGGAGAAATAAAATACGCTATATCCATACAATGGAATAATGTACAGTCGTAAAAAGGAATGAAGCACTGACATATGCTACCACAGAGAGGAAGTAAGAGAAGCTAGACACAGGAGGTCACATATTATAGGATTCAGTTTATATGAAATATCCAAAATAGGTAAATACATAGAGACGCAAAGCAAACTAGTGATTGGCAGAGGTTAGAGGAGGAACAGGAAATGAGTGTTTAACAGGGACCAGAGCGTCATGTGGGGGTGAAGATGATGTTGTCGAACTAGATAAAAATGGTGGTTGCACAATTCTGTGAAATGTACTAAATGCCACTGAACTGAACACGTTAAAATGGTTAACTTTCTGCTATATGAATTTCACCTCAATAAAGAAAATCCCTGGGGCATGTGGGTGGCTCAGTCGGTTAAGCATCTGACTTTTGATGTCAGCTCAGGTCTTGATCTCACACTGGTTGAGTCCAAGCCCAGCACTGGGCTCTGCACTGGGCATGAAGCCTACTTTATTTTTTTTTTTTATTTTAAATTTTTTTTTTTTAACGTTTATTTATTTTTGAGACAGAGAGAGACACAGCATGAACGGGGGAGGGGCAGAGAGAGAGGGGAACACAGAATCAGAAGCAGGCTCCAGGCTCTGAGCCATCAGCCCAGAGCCCGACGCAGGGCTCGAACTCGCGGACCGCGAGATCGTGACCTGAGCGAAGTCGGACACTTAACCGACTGAGCCACCCAGGCGCCCCAAAGCCTACTTTAAAAAATCAAAAAATAAAAAACTCCCTGACTCTGTGTGTGATAGACATAGTAGGTAACATTCCATTTTCAATTTGGTAAAAGTCACAAGGGATTTTCTATGAAACTAATGTTCAATGAAAATTAGGCTACCTTCACTACAGTCAATCTTACTATTCAAAAATCCAAATGAATTCTAGTCTCAGTGATGAGAAGCATTCCAGTTTTGCCAGAATCATAAAATTTATGCTAGCGTGGCCCCAAAGTGTCAAGGATCTGAAATTCTCACTTTGCCACTGAGTGAGCACATAAATTCGAACAACCTAATTAACCTCCCTGCCTCAGTTTCCTCATCTATAAACTGAAGATTATAACACCTGACCCAGGAGGCCATCATGAGGACTATGTTAATCCACATAAAGCAGTAAAACAGTGCCTGACACAGAGTAAGCCCTTAATGAACGTTAGCCCTTATTATTATTCATGAAGCGGAGATAAACAAACATGGCAAGGATCACATGAGAGCATCCACGTAAATGTACCTAGTGTGATCACCAGGCATGGCGACCGCTGGTATTTTTGGCATCTGGTGACAATCTCTCGTATGTTACAAATAGAAAACCGAGCCCAGGAAGATAATGATGATCATGATGAGGAGGAGGAGGAAGGGGACAATGAGACCGTATCTATACTGAGGCACTAAATCCCTGTACTTCCTTAAGAGTGAATTATTTATCCTACATCGTCAACTGAAATAAAGCACACAGGGATAATTTTTAAAAATTCAATCTAAATTACGTTTCTTTACTGGTAGGTGTAACTTTCATTCTAGGGGTGGCCATGACCTCTGCTTCTGGAAACAAGCAACAGTGCAATGTAGGCAGGCGTAAGGCAACAGTTCCAAATCTTGGTCTATAACACACCTTTCCTTTGTCTTTTTCTTTTGAAATCTTTATTTAAATTCTAGTTAGTTAACATATAGTGCAATAATGGTTTCAGGAGTAAAATTTAATGATTCATCACTTACATACAACACCCAGTGCTCATCACAAGTGCCCTCCTTAACACTCCTAAATCACCCATTTAGCCCATCCCCTGCTCCCAGGTCCCTCTATCAACCCTCCGTTTGTTCTTCATAGTTAAGAGTCTCTTACGGTTTGTTTCCCCTATTTCTTTTCCCCCCTTCCCGTATGTTCATCTGCTGTGTTTCTTAAATTCCACATATGAGAAAAGTCATAAAGTATTTGTCTTTCTCTTAACTGACTTATTTTACTTAGCTGCAAATGGCAAGATTTCATTCTTTTTGACAGCTGAGTAATATTCCATTATACACACACACACACACACACACACACACACACACACCACATCTTCTTTATCCATTCATGAGTTGATGAACATTTGAGCTCTTTCCATAGTTTGGCTATTGTCGATAATTCTGCTATAAACATCAGGGTGCAGGTACCCCTTAGAATCTGTATTTTTGTATCCTTTGGGTAAATACCTTATAGTGCAACTGCTAGATCGTAGGGTAGTTCTATTTGTAATTTTTTGAGGAACTTCCAAAATGTTTTCCAGAGTGGATGTTTGCATTTCCACCAGCAGCGCAAAAGGGGTCCCCTTTCTCCGCATCCTCACCAACATCTGTTGTTTCCTGGGTTGTTAATGTTAGCCATTCTGACAGGTGTGAGGTCGTATCTCATCATGGTTTTGATTTGTATTTCCCTGATGAGTGATGTTGAGCAATTTTTCACGTGCCTGTTAGCCATCTGTATGTCTTCCTTGGAAAAATATCTAGTCATGTCTTCTGCCCATATCTTAACTGGAATATTTGGTTTTTGGGTGTTGAGAGTTTGACAGGTTCTTTACACATTTTGGACACTAACCCTTTATCAGTTATGTCATTTGTAAGTATCTTCTCCCATTCCGTAGGCTGCCTTTTGGTTTTGTTGATTGTTTCCTTTGCTGCGCAGAAGCTTTTTATCTTGATGAGGTCCCAATAGTTCATGTTTGCTTTGGTCTCCCTTGCCTCCGGCGACGTGTCTAATAAGAAGTTGCTCCGGCCGAGGTCAAAGAGGTTGCTGCCTGTGGTGTCCTCTAGGATTTTGATGGCTTCCTGTCTCACATTGAGGTCTCTCATCCTTTTTGAATTTATTTTTGTGTAACATACCTTTTCTAAAAGCTGAGCTTTACAGAAGTGCTCTGACTCCATCAAGCACGTGAAAACAGTGTCTGCCAAGAGTGGCGGGTTCAACTGACCAGTGACACTTATGGAGAACTGCAGCATCACATTAAAAGTCTTTTCCCCATAAATCACTGGTTTTTATACAATTCCAGTACGAGCTTGGATGTAAACTGCTCCCCCGCGACGGATGCCCCCCTGGCAGCCTCCGCATTCCCACCATTCATGGCACAGCTCTGCCTCCACGGGGAAGGAATTCTTTTCCTCCAGCAGTAAATCCCTGCGGGAAAAATGTCTGTTTTCCATAAACGGCATCCTAACTATTTAGGGGCTTTTCCTCCATAAGCACTGTCAAATGACCAGTGTCAGGACCAAGATTTGAGCCTGTTATCACACTTATGCCAAATCCGATTCGGCTGCGATCTGGAAATCTTTGCTCACCTCCCCCTGCTACTAAGTATTACACTCCACACAAGAGAATTCAGAAGAACGATACCAGCCATGACGTAAAGGAGCAGCCGTCTCCAATTTGCCCAGTGGGGTTAGTACCAGAGCGAGGACTACGGGCCCCTAACACCACACACACTGAAGGAGGCAACCTCAGAGAACCACTGTGCTGCACCGACTTCTCGGGTACCGGAGATTCCTCGCGATGCGACGGCAGGGCCACAAACACGACCCAGTACTGTCAGCACGGAGCTGGGCACTGAGAGTTCAGCCAGAAACAAAGCAAGCCGTGGAGGAGACCTTTCAGCGTCGGGCCTCCCGGCTTTCCCTGGCTCGAGTCTACAGGTCTGCAAATTCTCGCCTTCGCTTGCTGTGCGGTGCCGTGGACTGCTGCAGACAAGGGGCCACACACAGCAGGGCTAAACCAAGTCCCTGCTGTCTACAGCTTATGTCCTAACTGGAACCGCAGCATGCCAACAACGCGCCTCAGGTGGTAAGTGACACGAAGGAAGCAAGACGGGGCAAGGGACGGGAGGAGTGTCCAATTTTACTCAAGTAAGTCTGAGCAAGTCAAATAAACATTTGAGCAGAAACTTAAGAGAAGTAAGAAGGCAAGCCCTACAAAGACCCGGCCAAGAGCCTTCCAGGCAGAAGGAAGAGGAGATACAAAGGCACAGAGGAAGGGGTAGGCCTAGGGGGAGCCTCGGGGACTCTGAGGGAAGTGAGGAGTCACAGGAGCAGTGTCACAGCTTGCCTCACGCCATCCTGGGGGCGCCCGGGTGGCTCAGTCCGTCAAGCGTCCAACTCCAGCTTGGGTCGTGACCTCACAGTTCGCGAGTTCGAGCCCCGCATTGGGCTCTGCACCGTCTGGAGTAGGCTGGAGCCTGCTTCAGATTTCTGTGTCTCCCTCTCTCTCTCTACTTAAAAACTAGTAATAATAAAAATAAAAAAATAAAAGGATCATTCTGGTTGCTCTGCTAAGAACGGACTGTGGGGCAGCAGAAGCCAGGAGTTCACGTGGGAGGTGGGGAGGTTTAAGCCCAGGGTGGTAGCCACTGAGGTGGTGAGAAGTATGCTGTTTCCGATATATTGGAAAGGAAGAAGCAACGGGACTCTCGAACAGACTGAAAGGTTGAGAGAAAGAGGAGGTGCTGACCCGGGCAAGCGGAAGGATCGAGCTGCCATTTACTGGAGCAGGAAGACGGAGGAGGGAAATTTTTACACAAGACAAACTCCTTCAGGAGTAACTCTGCGTTCTCTACAGAGACTGGGTATCCAAAACACTCTGCCTGCCCCAACTGAGAATTCAGAACTCAAGTTCGTAGCTACCCATGCAGTCAGATGACTTAAATTCTTTCAGGCACACCAACCACAGCTGACTCTGGTGTCGAAGTCAGCACACGGCATGTTGCTTAATGCCAATTTCTGGTGAGAACTGGAGTCCTTCCCGGAACCCTGTGCCTCACTCTCTGTTCCGTACTTTACGGCTCTCATGACTTCGCGCGTACATGTGGTAAATCGCCGAACTGCCCTCCGGGGGATTGCTCCAAGCTTGCCTTGACACATGAAGACTTAGGGCCAATGATGTCACCAGGTTATCATTCTTTCTACCCTTTAGTTTTGAAACTACCAAGGAAGAATAGGGAAGAACTCAGCCAGAGAAACCAACAGAGAAGGAAGAGAGCTCTCCCTGGCAGCCCAGTGGGCTTGAAAGGAACTTTCCCCCCTCCCAGGTATCAAACTTTGGCCAACTACCTGGGAATAAAATCTTCTCATCTCCAAGACCTCTGATGAAGGACATAGGACCCACAAGTAGGAAGTAGAGAAGATTTTCCTTCTCCAGAAGCCCAAAACACTGAGGAAAACCTGTGAGGACGTAAAATGCATAAAATATCTAGATTATTGGGCTATCACAAAAATCTTAGAAATTTCAAGGTAATAGACTACTTAAATGAAAGGAAGTCTCCTTTTTTGGCTGACTTATTTAAAGAAGTATTCCGAGGTCATACGGCCCATCGGCCAACAATTCTTCTGACACTTTCCTCTTCCCCAACTTTCCCTGCAAATAATGATAACGATGACATCAATTATAAAGGGACACATAATCCTTATGTGCCGTATTAGGAAAGTGTCCCCGCTTGGCTGTCTTTTCTGTGGTTCATCTCAGATTGGAGTTCCCTTCCCATCAGACATTTCTTCTTAGCCCTCTATGGGCCCATCTACAACTACCTGGGAAAGCTGGTTTTTCTCAGCCTGGAGAAGTGAAGTGAAATCTCAGTCCACGAAGTGAAATCCATGAAGTGAAATCCACAAGTGAAATTTAATGATCTCAGCAATGGTCTTTTTGCATCTTAATTCAATACTTTCAGTTTTTGCTATATATATTAGGCCTACTCTTTGTTCCTGAGTGTTTGATGTTTTATAGAAATTGACCTGGATCCTTGCCTTTGACTAACCCTGAAGGGTTAATTCCACTGGTGTGTTTGGTAGTTATTAAAAAGGAAAAAAAAAAAAAAAGTATGCTCTTAACGATTCAATACCAAAAAAGAGAGACTAATTTGGTGACTTCTTTGGAATACAGTCTGTTTTCTCAGTTAAACACACTTCTTCACAGGAAATGGGAAGCTGCATAACTCCTGCTGTCACAGACAGTTGCTAAGTTTTGGTCTGGGGCTATGTTAGCAGGGCAGGGATATTCGCCTTATACATACACTCTGACCACACGCAGGTCTCAGCTCCAGAATTTCCAGGAAATTTCTAACACCTGATCCCACATGGGGAGTCCCTCCTGAGGCTGTGAAACCTGGACCGAGTCAGCTCCCCAGCATTGGGAGGCATCCGCACAGCCACTCTGAGAGAAGCGATTTCATTCACAACTACAGACTTAAGTTTCAAAGTTATTTTCCAAAATGAAATGGGCAAATGATCTTCATAAATTTACTGCATACAAAAAAAACCATACTGTCATAAAGAACTTTTTACCATAAAGATATGAACATATAGGTGCACCTGGGTGGCTCAGTCTGTTGAGCGTCAGACTTCGGCTCAGATCGTGATCTCGCAGTTCATGAGTTCCAGCCCCAAGTCGGGCTCTGTGCTGACAGCTCAGAGCTTGGGGCCTGCTTTGTTTTAGATTCTGTGTCTACCCCTCTCTGCCCCTCCCACACTCACGCTCTCTCTCTCTCAAAAATAAATAAACATTAAAACAATTTAGGGGTGCCTGGGTGGCTCAGTCAGTTAAGCATCCAACTTTGGCTCAGGTCATGATCTCACAGCTTTTGAGTTCGAGCCCTGCATCAAGCTCTGTGCTGACAGCTCAGAGCCTGGAGCCTGCCCTCCCCTGCCCTGCTCACCCTCAGTCTCTCTCTCTCTCAAAAATAAATATACATTTAAAAATTTTTTTTTTAATTTTAAAAATTGAACTTTTAGCTAACATGAAAGAAAAAACTTCTTTTACCCTTGGAAAAAACACGTTTTAAGGTAGAAAAATATAGACACCTAATCGCTCTTCATGGGATTTAGACAAGGGTGAAAGCAACAGAAAAGAACATGTGAAAAGTTCTTATTTCTACTCTGAATTCACTGTACACAGTGTATCCTAATTGTGTCCAGTATGTGCTTATTTTCAGAACTACTTAGAAAGTAATAATGTATTAAATGAGTAATTACTGGGTCTCTCTTTGCTTCCTTTTGTGAGCCCAAATAAAGTTAGCAACTCAATCTTGTGATTTTCTACACTACACAGGACAGACAACATTCTACATACCTAGTACACAACTAGTATCCAGGAGGGAGAGGTTATCTGAGAAAATTTTCACTTTGCAAAGAAAATTTAAAGAAAATACCTTATTGCACTGATTGCAACAATCTGCTAACCTCTGAGGAAGAAACAGCTCTTTGCTCTTTAGAAAGAATTTTAAAGAGGGTTAGTAGTTATATTAATACAACCCATCAAGCATCAACCCATAAATTTCAGAAGACTGTACTGGAAATGACAAGACTCTAAAATGTAAAACTAAAATGAAAAGAAATTAATCTACTATTATTTTAAAAGGAGTATCCAAGCTGGGAGATCTTGTGGTCAAACTCCCTCATTTGGTGGATGGGCACAGTCAGGTCCGGGTTTTCCCGATACCACACACAGATTAAGCATTAATCAGAAAGGACTACACTGTCCCAGCTCCTGAATCTGGGCGCATTTCATCCCTTTATGGTGGTGGTCAACTCCCGACTCACTGGGCAGGGCCTGAGAATAAGCGCCCAAAGCGGGGCAATGCCGCTGGCCCCAAACCTGCTCTGGGGCCCTTATTTACTGGTCTATCTCTGACACCTGTTAATGCCAGCTGCACAAGGGAGCACGTGTGGCACACTCAAAGAGGGAGGCCTTAACACTTGGAAGTCTTTGATATAAGCATCCAAGCCTGGAGTTGTTTTGTTTTGTTTTTTAAACATTTATGTATTTTGAGTGAGTGTGTGTGTGTGTGCACAAGCAGGGAAGGGGCAGACACAGATGGAGAATCCTAAGTAGGTTCCATGCTCAGCAAGGCGCCCGACGTGGGGCTCAATCCCATAAACTGTGAGATCATGACTTGAGGCAAAATCAAGAGTCAGATGCCGAACTGAGCCACCCAGGTGCCCCCAAACCTGCTGTTTTTAAAGGACCCTAGGAGACTCTAACATTCAGCAAAGCTTGAGAACTACTGGCCTAAAATATGCCACTTATGCCACTTAATCATTGTAATTAGCGACTTCCGTGGTTGCTTGTGTCTCAAGGAACACTGAAGTAATGTGATTGGTTGATTTCACTGGTATCAACCGTTAACTTTATTTGAATTGTTTGAATTTTAACATAAATATCAGGGCACCTGGCTGGCTCAGTCGAAGGAGCAGGTGACTCTTGACCTCAGAGTCAGAAGTTCGAGCCCCAAGTCAGGTGTAGAGATTACTTAAATACATAAAACTTAAAAGACAATTTTAACATAAATATCACATTCAATGTTTCTTTGGTAAAAAACAAATAAACCAAATTTATTTAAAATATACTCGAGCAATTCTAATGTTACCTAAACATATGCTTAAAATTCACATCTCATAAATGAAAATGTAACAGAGAAGCTTAAGAGATATTTTAGTTGAAAGTCCATGAGTGTAAAATACCTAGAATTCAGATGTGAGTGAGAAAACAGTATAAGCTACAAGCAGAGAACAGGCACAATATACCACATATAATCTTTAGAATATCTAGAACAATGTGAATGTTCAGATAAAAAAAATATATCAGCATAGACTTTCTAATATAAAAGTAGCTATCCTAACTAAAATAAATCATCTCATTTTTTCATCACACATTCAAGTATAAAAGCTGCTCTTTGCTCATTTTTAGGGAAAAAGGCTAAGAATCCTAAAATTTCAATTTAACTTGAAATGTGATCTCTTCTAATCCTCCTCCTCTAAGAATGTCACACTGAATGCTTCAAGATATGCTTAAATTCAAGTACAATATAAAAAGTAAATAGAACCAGTTAAATTTCTGTATTCCAGAAATTTACATTTTAAGGAGCAAATAAAAATTACCGTACCTACAAATCTTTTCAAAAATATCCTCTTGGTACAAACATCCATCTACAGGGAACTTTGGCATCAAAGATAGTAGCATCTGCTATCTACTTGGAAGCAGAAATAGGAGGTGTGAATGTATTTTGTCGGTAAACCTTAAATACCTTCACGTTCACTGATGAAGAACTGAGGAAATCAAGACAGAATGTGGCCAACAAAAGGCCATTATTGATACAAATCTGCAAGCTGCTGAAAGGACTCCACACGTTTCAGGTGTACGAGCAGGTGCAGCTAGGCTCCAAGTTTTTTAGCACAGAACACGCTATTCACAAATGCTGTAAACAGCACAGTGAAAGGGATCTCTCTGCATTCACTGTTTTACTGGCCAAAACGTTTACCTTCACTTTACGCACCTGTTTGCTCATATACGTACATATATCTGTGTGCACATAAAATACATGTTGAATATACTGAATATGCATACACAGATACATTCCGTTGCACTAAGATCCCACTGTCACACAGACGTTCTGTTCTGTGTGTGTGCAAGCAAGCCCGTGCACACACAGGTGCAGGTGGGGGTGTCTTTGAGTGAGTGCAAACTATCAAAAACTTAAGGGTAAAACAGCCACTAGGACCCATTCTTCTCCATTATGTTAAGTCAAGCCTTCCTTTCTTATCCTATCACACCCCATTATGCTCCTTAAAAATAGGAACTCTCAGCTCTTTTTAGGCAAACCCAAAATTAAGCCCTGGTCACCGGATTCACATTTAGGATTCAGAGACTGAGTCCAAGCAAACGTTTCATGTCAAAAAAACTCTGGAAGTGTTACGTCTTTAACCAAGCCTCCCCACCCCATTAATCCCGACTTTTTAGAGACATTGTTCAAACCGGAACCAAACATAATTAAAAAAAATTTTTTTTAAGTTTATTTATTGATAGAAAGAGAAAGGGGGTGGGGGGTGAGGAATGTGTACCTAAGCAGGGTAGAGGCAGAGAGAGACGAAGAGAGAGTCTCAAGCAGGCTCCACACAGTCAGCTCAGAGCCCGATGGGGGGCTCAAACTCACAAACCACGAGACCATGACCTGAGCTGAAATCAAGAGTCAGATGCTCAACGGACCGAGCCACCCAAGCGCCCCTCAAAACATAATTTTAACTGTATTTTTAAAAGTAAATCTTTTTTACCAGAAGAGACTGACAATATAAAGTAACGCAGGTGGGAATCCTAGAACTTGCTTGGCTGCCTCAATAACCCCAAAGAAAACATTTATTTTAGCCAAACAATTGTAATGTTTGTCTCCTTTTAGAAACATCTGCTGCCAAAATAAACATTTGCATTGGAAGAAGTGTTTTGGCTGTTAAGATGGTACCAAATAAAATGTTTATGTTCTGAAATAAATATTTTACTCAAAAAACACACAGCAAAATAGACATCCAAGGAGTGCAGAAGATAAACTGAAGACACAAATGAGAATACCTATTGATTTCTAACACCTTTTTCAAAAGAACCTCAATTTTAATTAGGTTTTTATTTAGATTTAAAGTGATAAGATCAGATGGATCACTAATCTCTATTTAATTTTGCCAGAATATCTTTCAAAACAATTCCATGTTCTTATTGTTGTAAAGGTTTTCGCAACACAGATGCGTTTTTAAAACTAAAAAAGTTGTCGTTTTCCATTATAAAAGCACTCATAAACATAAATCTCTCACTTTGCCCTCTTTCCCTTTTCCTGGTTTTATAATGCCAACCGGCAATAGATTATACAAACTTCTGCAACAAGATAAAGAGAGTTAAAATATCAACCCACTAACCTTTGATAACTCAGGAAAAATCTCAGACTACATGCCGTAATTGAAATGTGCTTGACGTAAATAAATACACCCGCACTTCTGTGGCCTATTTTTCCTGGGTGCTATTTCTTTTATATGAAAATCTTTTTTAAAGCAAGTTGGCACAGACCTATGTATACATTTATGATCACAAAGGACAAGAGAAGTAAAACAAAACATTTGCTCACCCACATCCCTGATCCGGCAAAGGGTACCTTGGTATCTAAGTTTTTTACAACATCTGAAAAACTCAGCATCAGATTCTAGTAACCTTAAAGATTATACTTCCTCTGTGTTAGATGAAATCAACTGGTATACTTCTGTTAACCATCTCCAGGTTTGAATTCCAGGAGCCTAGAGGCAGAACATTCTCCACAGAGGCATAGAAAATTCATTTCCCCTCTCAGCTCAATAAAAACTCAAACAGGCTAGTTTTTAGGGCACTGTGCAAAACTAATCTGTTTAGCTATGTATTTGCCTGATGATGTGGGAGAATCAGCACGTGAAAGACCACAAATCTAGTTCCAGTTAATAAATACCAAAACGATGTACTATCATCCTATCATGCTCAAAGACCTCGTCGTGAGTATATTTCAAAAATAAAATTCTCACCATACACATCAAGAATCAGCAGGTTAACACTAAAATCAAACACTCAGTGGCCAGTACCTCCTTAATCTCAGAAACAAAAAGCAAGCACTGATACCACCCATGTTCAGTTTCATACAAGCATGGCCGTTCTTTCTAACAGAATTGTCATTTAAAATTCCTATCACAGGAGTGGAATGCTAGCCAGGAATCACACTGTGACCCCTGAGCCAAAGACAACTTACCACTCAGCTGGTAAGTGGGCAACTCAATTTACAAACTTGAATTCCTGCATTTTAATCCTTTGCAGAAATATACGAGCAATATTAAATGAACTGGATTCAGCTCATTAGAGGTTCACAAACCAAACACAGAAAGCTTTGGAGGCTCTCCAAAGCAAAGTCATGCCTAGGTGGTGATGTCCACTCAATAAAAACTCAATGTCATCATTATCTTTCAACTTTTTCCCTGAAAAACATGAGCAGCCATGACTACAAAAACGCTGAGCCAATGACATTAATACTAGGAGAAAACAGCACCAGCAGCCAATCACTGTGCCAGGACCTTGTCCATGGACAAATTGTAATTATCCAAAATTCACAAACAATGCAACTCAATGAGAATTCCTCACCAAAGAACACAGGCTAAACCTAACAAAATAAATGTGCTCTAATAACCTTTAGCCAATACCTTAACTATTTTTTTCCACTTCAAAGCTATTAGTTAGCCTATACCTGATCGCTTGAACTTGGTATTAAAAAGCTGTGTCTCCTTGAAAATGTTACACACATTCAAAAATGCATTCATAGCTATTTTTAGCCTTCCAGTTATCAAAACGAGATACTATATTTCAAGGCTATACTATAACTAAACGAAAGGGTGAAAAAACAGTACAGATTTCTTAGAACCTTTGATGATGATGAACTCGATACGGAAGTTTGACATTCTACAGTCAGGGCAGTCAGTTTCCTACCAGATACACTACTTTCCTTTCATTATCAGGAAGATCTGTCCTTAATCAGAATTAGATGTTTCTTCTGGTCTGCAGTAAAAATACCTAATCTAAAATCTTAATTAAAAATTTGCTGAAAAACTCGGTGAGTTATCTTCATCAACTTGTCCCTTCAAATAAATCCAAGAGTTCCTGTATTTCAAATCTAGGTAAAAGCCACAGGGATTTAAAAAACCCCAAAAAGCTGACAAAAGTAAAGTTACTTTATGTATTAGCATATGTCCTCTACTTCTAGCCTTACACATGAATAAAAAAAAAAAAAAATCGTAATCATTCTTTACACACCCTTTCCATTTGTTGGGATTTCCACTTTGGGACTGCAAACCGTGCCAATGTCGAAAGCCTGTGATAAGACTTGAACTCATTCAGAGAAAAAGATAAAGGAGCATCCAGGAGCTTGCCATGAACACCGCCTTTCGAAATGACTTTCCAATCTGACATGAGGAAAATACGGTAGAAAGAAGAGCCTGGGTGGCTCAGTCGGTTAAGGTCTGGTCATGATCCCATGGTTCGTGAGTTCAAGCCCCACCCACATCGGGCTTTGTGCTGATGTGCAGAGCCTGCTTGGGATTCTCCCTCTCTCTCTCTCTGCCCCTCCCCAACTTGTGCTCTCTCTCTCAGAGAGAATAAATAAACTTAAATTTTTTTTGAAAAAAAAGAAAATGCAGAAAAACAAGGAGTGGTTAGTAGCCACTTCTTCCCGCCAGGTCGGTCACTTCTTCCCTTCTGCCTCTACTCTTGCCCGTGGCCAGAGTTTTCCTACAGAACTATCAGCCCCCACGTGAGGTCATCTACGAAGGAGAATTAGGATTTTTGGCAGCTAGCTGCCTGGGCCTTCTTGCCTTCAACTAAAGGCAAATTAGGTTAAAATTCGAAGAAGGAAGAGAAAATCACATCTTACTTTTCAATCACGTACAAATTATTTCCCCCTTACCATTAGCAACCTCAGCTAAAGATGTTTTACTCTAGGCAGCAAAATATTGCTGGAAGAAAGAAGTCATGTTGAAAAAAATTAACAGAGCAATTAAGTGTGCAAGTGACGGAGAATTCCGGGCAGCCAATTTAATAAAGGACAGTAAGAACTAGTGACAGTAACAAAGGCTGTTTAAGGAACCAACAGCTAGGACTCAAAGGCTGAGCTACTTCTAAACTGCCCTCTAACCACTGTAAAATAAAAATATCACCGAAGGAGGGGCAAAGATGAAAAGGAAAAACAATATTCAGTCTATAAAGGAAAAGGCTCCCATGCAACTTAACGGACACAGCTCTGGAGTATCCACTTGACAGAGAGCAGAAGTCTGAGCCAATTTTTTCCCCCACAGATCATTTTTGGTTAAACACAGGGAAGGATCTGCAGAGAGGAAGTGTATGAAACCCTGGAAGAGGCTACTGGCAACACTGTGGAGTCACCTACCTGGAGGCGGTAAAATGCACACGGGTCCGCCCAATGCACCCCCCACTCCGTCCCCGATTAAAGACACGGTGTGGGAATTCAGTAAAACGCACATGGATCCTCCTAATGCACCCCCCCACCCCAACGCCCCCCCCCCGCCCCATTAAAGACACGGTGTGGGAATTTATAAATAAGGCTCTCTGGGGTTTCTAGTAATTAAACACCCTAACGAGTCTGAATTTAGTCTTTTCCTAATATCATGCTTCCTCAGGCCAACATTACAAGGATACACTCTCAGTATCCAAGAGACTATAGGTTTACTACTGCTGGAAAGTAGATGGGTATTTAAGGTAACTCCAACTATTTGATTCTAGAGAAAAATACTGAGTCGATAAAAGGAAGGAAGTCTTTTTTGTTTTAAGTAAAAACATAAAACCCATCAAAGGCTAAGAAAACAGATATATACCAAATCCTCTTATATGAAATTCATATGTTATTGAATAAATGCAAAATAACTTTTTGGGAGAATCCAAAACTTTTCTCAAAGATGATGCCATTTTCATGGTTATTTATTCTTTAAGTTAAAATGTCACCTTTAAAAATCTATTCACAGTTCAGAATCTGCCAGTCTGCCATCAGAAATGTTAGAAAGCCAAGTTCACGACAGGGGGTAGATCTATATAATTTGCTGCAAAATGATGACACTGCCTATCTTTCCAATACAGCCAGTAACACAGTAACAGCCCTCTACCAAACAGATGTTCTGTCCACTTTGTTCTAAGCAGCTCACTTTTCCTTCTTGAAAAGAAAAAAAAAAAGGAAACTGCACCCATGATTACTTGAAGAAACGATGATAATTAAAAGAGAGCAGAAAATCAGTGAAATGCCCCCTAACTCTCTCAGTACCAATCTTAGGTAGTCGGTAAAAGACAAAGACAAGAGGATCACCCATTTGGAGAGGGGTGGGGTAAAAACCAGCACAAACCTGCTGCTGTGGGTACTGCATTCCTCCCATGGCCCCTGGGGTCCGACCCTGGATGCTGATTGGATAGCGCTGTGGCCCTGGGGGACCGTAGGAGCCTCCGGGGTAAGGGCTGCTCTGCTGAGGCTGAGAATGAGGGTTACTGCCCATCCCATATAACTGCGGCCTCTTCATCACCATAGGATCCATTGGGCTGCCCTGTGAAGAAAGAAACAGACACAGATTTAAGTCATGATTTACTACAAAGGCAGAAACTGTTACACTCACATATATGTTAAAAACACAACTATCCTTACTTTTGAAAATATTAAAAACATACAATACACACAAGTATCATATCATTATGTTGTATATAACACCTGAGATGAATATGCTCTAGGTCAATTATTGCATTAAAAAAAAAGTAATAATAACCTGGCAAATAAAAACCCAGAAGAACATTTAAGAAAAATACCTAGATGGCTACACGACATTTATTTTTTTTTTTGTTTACTTTTAGGGAGATTTTAACAATTAAGAGGGATCCGGTGTAAACCAGAGAAGGAAAGAGTCTGCAGAAAGAAAACATTTGCATCTAAAATCCTGCTGTACATATAGGAATGAGCATGATCAGTTAATCTCACCCAGCTCCTCTTAGCTTTAAGTATACTGAGTGGTTCGCAAGGCTTTCTGACTTCAAAGTATTCTTAGAACAACGACTTTGTTTTGGACCTGAATCTGGAACTCCTGATCAAACATTAATGCATCTGAGTGCTCATGAGAAAGTGAAAGGGTAGATTTTAGATAATACAGAATGTCTAGGGTAAAAAGTTTCAAAGACTACTAGTGTGCATGAATAGGCTCCCAGACTATGAGTCACAAGCCACCTTCCCTATGTCAGTATCTTAACCAAACATAACTAGTTCAAAACTAGACTCTTAAGTTTTATTTTTGGTTTAGTGAGTCAGCCCATGAGCCTCAGGGCCAAGGCCATTCAGCAGAGCCAGAACTAGAGCCTCAGCTGGGGCTTTCTTGCCCTGGGTGCTTCAAAGGAGCAATGCAGTGGTGGGGGAAGTCCCTCCCCAAGGGGCTAAAAAGGCCTGCAGCATTCATCCAACGATCCTTCTCGCCTGCCGGCCGGCCTTCCTTCCTTCCTTCCTTCCTTCTTTCCAAAACCATATATTGATTCCTACTGCATGCCAGACTCTGTAATATATATGAAAACTCTCCAGAAGGCTCAAAGATTAGCAGAATAAATGAATGAAGAAGTGCCAGGCTCAAGGTGGGGAGGGACAGGGCGTAGAGTGCCGTAAGGCAGAAGCCGCAGCAGAAACCACAGGCTCAACGGAGCCGAGCTTCCTGGTGTGGACAAGGAAACATAAGCAGTTCAGATCCAGATGAAGCAGGAATTTGCAAAGAAGCTGAAGCAGGCGGAAGCCAGTACGAGGGTGAGCCTTACAAGTCAGCTTCGGACTGCATCCGGGGGATGAACCACCGGGTGCTTTCAACAGAGAGAACGATAATCGGCTCCAGCTTTCGGAAGGACTGCTCTCAGGCAGCTGGCTGGAACCAGGGTGGGCTGCCGCAGCGGGCAGGCGAGCTGAGGTCCTAAACTGGTAGCAGTGGTGGGAGAAAGCGAGCCCGGATTCCAGTGACAGGATGGGGATGCGGCACCACTTGGAGACTGAGTGAGTGACGGGAGAAGACAGGAGTCCAGGGTGGCTTAATAGATGGTAAGACACCAACTGAGAAGGAACGTGTGGCGGCACAGGCAGATCAACCGTCTCCCCCATGCCAGAGGGAGCCTTCAGTATGCTACGTATGAAATCTGAGCTTCCTACAGGAAATCCAGTGGAAAACATCCAGAAGGAAGGGACACAATACATTTGTAGCTTGGGGAGTAAGGGCTGAGCTACAATAACAAACGGGGGAAAGTCAGCATATAGAGGATATATGCTCCTGGAAAGGCGGTGATTTTTCTGTTTTACTCACCACTGTATCTCCAGGATGTAAGTCAAACAGTGCACCTGGCACACAGCAAAATGTTCAGTGACTACTGGATGAGTTAATCAACAGGAAGCATATAAAACCTCAAGAACTTTATCTAGGAAGAGTAGATGAACAAAAGAGCAATGCATAGAGGACAAAACTCTAGAGAATATCACCATTTAAGGGAAAGAAGGAGCCCACAAAGAAGCCAAAAGAACAGTCGGAAAATACAGGCTCTAGAGTATGGTGTCATGGAAAAGAAGGGAGTCGTGCCTCGAAACACGACAGGCATGCCAAATGCAGCCCAGGTGTCCAACAGGTGAGGGCAAAACCCTGCTCTGTACCCGACGACTAGAAGGTAACTGCCGAGTCTGGCCAGGGCAGCCTCATCACAGAGGTGAGGGCAGTAACCAAAAGACAAGGAACTAAGCCAGGAATGGGAGGTGAGAGAGGTGAGCCGGGAGCACAGACCCAAAACCCAAGCTGGGGAAGCTCCGTGACAGCCGGTCTTCCCTCCCACCCGCACCCCAGCCCAAGGCCGCAAGCAATCTTTCCCCTCCTTCCTGCACGTCTGCTGTGTGCAGCGGGCCAGGCCCCGGAGAAAATGAACACGCATCAGGGGCTGTCCTGGGGAAATGAGCGATCCACTGAAGCAGACGGGCTGAACAGGGACTGCAATGCCCCCAGTGGACACCCTAAGTGGACCGTGCAGCGGACCCTCAGCGGGTCTGTGATGGGCTGTCACAAAGCCTTCCTGTAGGGAAGCTCAGGTCTGAGGGATTCGTAGGAATCTGCCAGGAACTGATCTCACCTGAACGAAAACGTGGGGAGGCCAAACAGTTCGGCTCGAAATTCACAATTTCATGGGCTTGTAAGTGTGTTACTCTCACCCGTCAAGGAAATTTTGTACTTACGATGACAGAAGTTTCTCAAACAATACACTGATGTTACACCACCTGTGCTGACTTCACAATTCAACACACAAACATGTATGTTGACACACTGTAACAAAACTAAAATCGAGCATTGAGAATTAAGTTTTCCCAGAATCATATAAATTAAAATGGGTGCCTAAAAAAAGCAAAATGTAATTCTTTCCCACACTTTCTTTGAAAAGATAAAATAAAACTTTCTATGGAAGTGTGAAAATCAAGGCTGAGCTGGTGATTTCAGAATCCGCACAGTGAATGAATGGCCAACAGAGAGGCTGAGTAAATCAGATTTCAGGCTAAATTTCTAATACGGGGCCCTGAGGCAGCCCTATCTCCACATTCAATCTGGATTAGCCAGGGCAGAGGAAAGGTCTACTTATTTCACTTTAAATAGTGCACGATCCAAACTGGCTTAATTAAAGCAGAAATTTAAAATGGAAAAATGATTGGAATGTCTATATTTTAATGCTACAGATAACAGTGCAGGAAATTCATCTTATCAGTGACTAAAACTGTTTCGTAATATCTATCTCATCACTGCCATAAACTCTCACAGTCCTGCTTAAAATTCAGTTAATTTGCACCCATGTCAAAAATGTTAGCTTAACCCTGAGATTTCTGAAAATCTAAAGCGTGAAATACACACATTATCTGTACCTCTCAAAATGCATCTAATACCTTTCAGTGAGACTTCAGATATGAAAACAGATACTTATACAGTGCAAATTATTTAATTTTAACCTTCTCGCCTTATGGCCTTGTGTTAAGTACACATCCACACCCCAAATTCATCCTGCTGCATATTCTTGCTATTTTTAACATTAAATAAATAACGGGATATTTCAACCCCTGCTTTTTACTACTATCTCCTTAAAGAAACCAAAGACCAAATCAAATCTAAGTCTTTTCCAAAAAAACATAAAGGCCAGGTCACTTCTCATATTCAGTTCTAACCCAAAACAATTTTACATTTTTATCATCTACACTTGAGATGATCTATTCCTGAGTATCAGTATTTTCATTTCTCATATAAGACATTTGCTGTATCAGAGACATCGTCCACATTTAAAAAGTCCTCAAATACTTTTCTAAATATGTTACTCCAAACGGGTTTTCCCTCTCAGATACCATTCCACAACTGCCGATTCCTGAACTTCGGTTCTGTAAATTAAGACAAGAGCTTTGAAGCCTATGGTAAGTACTGCCCACTTTCAAAGAGCTCAACACAACTCGTGTAGGTTTGTAACTCAACGTCTCATGCGATTTTGTTTCTTGATAAGACTTTCTCATAACCCCTCCTTTGTTCAAATAAGTTTTTGTAAATATACGTATGTATGAGTTATTTACCATACATGCACGCACGTGCACACACACTCTCCTAAATCTTCTGGGAAGCCGTCACATCCTACGTCACATCCTACCTACATCCTCCAAAATCCTCAGAAGGTTCTCCATTCCTAGGACGACCACACAAGAGTACAGTGTATATTTTTTAAATATGTATTTGATATAAATTCTAGACAATCCAGGTGGCACGGTTAGGCTGTATTCTAGGTTACAGAGGTTTGCAGAGGCCGGCCTGAGAATCCAACTACCCTTTTAAAGATTACCCAAGTTAAAGAACAACTCACTTCTATACCTTTGGTGTACTTTAGGTACACTTGGTGCTTTTTACACTTACTCCTTCATTACCCACCTTCCAGAGTACACGTACATATGTACTTACAATAAAGACATCTATGTAATTTGTTTACTACTGGATATCCAGTTAAGGAGATGCTTTATTAGTAGTTTCTTTCTGAATATAATATTTCACAAATTGAAGAAAGGCACTGCCAAAGCCACCGAAAGAACTCTCCGCATTTTTCTGATCTCCAATTGTATCTATGTATCTGGATTAAGTAACCGCTTAGAGAAAGAAACTCTTCCCATTTCAACCATTATCTGGGAAAATGTTCTAAATTACCAGCAACTTAAGAAAACTTCGAAGTAACATTCCATTACCTATAAAATGAAACCCAATTTGAGTAAATGAGTGTTTGTATTGGTAGGTTTTGTACCCACTAACAGGTTTCTTACCACTACTCTTTCTGAGAGATCATATGACAATAAGCTTTAACCAAAAGCTTTCAACACTGTGTCTTGCTCCAACTCTAATACTCTCTCTCAAGTGGGGCGGGGTGCCACTTATCCAAATCCGTCCCAGCGACAAGATTCCTCATACTGACGGGACACGGCACGGTCCAGGGAAGGGAGGGTGGGCTTAGCTGCCGAGCGGGACCCTCACCCTTATCCCCCCCCAATTACCACCACTGTAGAACCCTGAATATATATGTTGCTTATTTCTTGGTCTTCTACTCACTAAATGGAAGAAATAAAACCGACCTCACAATAAATGTGAAAGTCAAATCAGTAAGACCAGTAACAGTTCTCAGAACCACTTACACCCACTGTCCGAAGAAGAAAACTCGAGCGACGATCCTAGGATGTGGGAACGAGCCACAACAAATGAGCACCGTGGAACAGAGACACGGAAAAGGACATATGAAACAATGTCAAGTGTTTAAGAGCGATGTGCATGAATTACAGCCATGTGAAAACTCGGCTGATAAGGATCAGAGCCAGCCACAGTGACCTGTAACTCGTGGCTGTCATATCATGAAGCAATCTATGTTTACTTTTCTGC
Organism: Panthera leo; assembly: GCF_018350215.1. Classification (NCBI taxonomy): domain Eukaryota; kingdom Metazoa; phylum Chordata; class Mammalia; order Carnivora; family Felidae; genus Panthera; species Panthera leo. The sequence continues at coordinate 140,380,643 of NC_056683.1, read as the reverse complement.
GATAATGTCTAAATATAAGCCTAAAATGCTTTTTTTTTCCCCCAGGCGTGCTGCAAACATGACTATGGTTTGCTACAGGGCGGGGGTGGGTGGGAGACACAGCTGATCCGCATTCGCCCTCCCCCGGCCCGGCACCCACACTCCCACTCACAGCACTCACCAGCAGGGAACGGCCGCTGGTCCTCCTTCGGGGGCTGCCCCTGCTCTCCTCTCTGTGTAGCCCCAGGCTCACTCAAGTCCCGGTTCAAGGACAGCAGAGCGTCCCCCTTCACCACACCCCAGAAACACTGTCTATGGGACGGACCCCGAAATCTCTCCTACGCCGCTGGTAACAGACTTCTGAGTTGCCTCGTGTTGTTATGGAACTCGTGTACGAGTTTTTCATTTCTCAGGTGTTCCTTCTTACCTCCCAAGTAGTCTAGAATGGCAATGCCCATGCTCCGCAGCTCTGTATGTGTGTCTCACTTAGCACACCGCACAAACGACCTAGATTGTGCTGACTCAGGAACTCCACGGAATGAAGGCTGATGGCATAAAGTAAAACGTTCTCGAAAATAAAGTGTAACAAACTCCCTGGCCAATTTCTACCTTGATTCTGTCTGTACACATAAGCAGAAGACATGTAAGAAGCCAATGATGATATACAGTGCAACATTCTTGGTCAAGCTCTTCTAATGGCATTAACATCAGTTTAAATCAAACACAGAGGCGCCAGGCACTAAAGACTTTCCTTCATCTCATAAACGTACCTATTTATGTACATATTCCTCCTCAGGCCAGAAAACCCCAAGACCCTCAGTTTCCACTGCCACCACCACCACAGAATCCCACCGCCCAGAAAACTCTCCATCCCAGATGACATCATGGGGGCCGGGAGTTGTGGGGACCTGCCCGGGGCTGCGGAACTCGTGCAGAGCGGAGACCAGGAGAGAAGCGTCCTGACTCAGGCCCACAGTCCCCTCCTCTGCAGCATGCATCCACATAGGCCATGAGACTGAAGCAGGGAAAAATGCACCCAGCATCTAACACCATTGTGCTTTTACTTATACTAATAATGACAAGACGGTAACGTGTATGAGGACCTGAACCAAAACCCTGGAACTTCGAATCTGAGTATCGACACATTGGAAGTTCTCCTTGTCGATACAGGAATGTTTGCTACGTTCTACGATGGTAAGGGAAGGACCAAGAAGTGGAATTCTAAGACATTAGTCATGGCAGAAAAGGCTGTTGTGGGGTGCCTGGTTGGCTCCGGCGGTTAGGCATCTAATTTGATTTTGGCTCAGGTCATGATCCCATGGTTCAAGGGTTCAAGTCCCGCATCAGGCTCTGTGCTGACAGTGTGGAACCTGCTTGGGATTCTCTCTCTCCCTCCCTCTCTGCCCCTCTCCTGCTCACTCGTTCTATCTCCCTGTCTCTCTCAAAATAAGTAAATAGATTTAAAAAAGAAAAACAAGAGGCTGTTTTGTTGTTGGCTCCAAGAACCATGGTGCCCTCTAACCACGATGCCATCTGCAGTGTGAGAAGAGGGGCAGGGACGCACCAAAATATTCATATACGGACTTGGAGAGACAACCACGGTGAGTATTTTTGGTTTGAGTTTCCTTCAGGCAAGTTACATAGAACATACATATGTGTGGAACCACAGAGTGAAACTTGAAAGAAGAGAGAAGGTAAGGGGATGAAGGGAAAAAATTGTAAAAATAGGACTGTAGGAAATTTTTATGTGTGCAGTTTTTATCTGAAAGAAACATGTTTTGATGTGTAATTTTAAATAAAGAAGTTTGTCACATATACATTATCATTACACAGGACAGGAGCAGAAGACACAATATTTTTTCCTAATTATATTCTACATTTAAAATACCACTGGATTTTCACTTTCCAGAATTAAGATTAGCCATAAAATATTAATATGCTGTTACATATATATAAATTAACTCCATAAACTACCAATAAAAAGTAACATTCAAAAAAAAGTACCATGCAGAAGAAGCTGAATCTTAACTCAGGGATACTTTAAAAAATGCATCTATGATGTATGTCTATCCCAAATACAGTCTATAATGTCAGAGGTCAATGAAATATCCTCGAAAAACCTATCCAAAGATCCTCCTGACCTCCATTATCAAATAATGACCAACATCTACCATGCACTTCCAAAGTACTTTAATACACGTTCACTTGATCACAATTCTTAAGATACTCTGGATAAAGGATTCAGCAATGAAACAAAGCATCTGAGAACAGAAAAGAACCTCATTGGTTCATAGGTGATGTATGTATGAACCCCCTAAGTGTCTACAACCATGAATGTTATTAATTCCTTTCTTCTCTATAACAAAAATCTGTTCCTTGTGATTTACATCCATTGGTTTTACTTAGATCCTTTTGCAGAAATTTGAAGACAGCTATATCTATTTCCTTTTTCTGAGCAAAATATGCCAAACCTTGGTCCCCTTAATACAAAAGGGACTTGCTCCTTTTTCCCAGAGCCTATCCTGGTACTAATGTGGGCTTGGATCTCTGTGCTTGTTTGGTGGCCCCATCACACCTTTTTTTTTTTTTTTTAATTTTTTTTAATTTTTTTTGAGAGACGGGGGGTGGGGGCAGGGGGGAGGGACAGAAAGAGATAGGGAGAGAGAGAATCTTAAGCAGGCTCCAATTCCAGCATGGAACCCAACTTGGGGCTCGATCTCATGAATGCGAGATCGTGACCTGATCAAAATCAAGAGTCCGATGTTTAACCGACTGAGCCACCCGGGGGGCTCCCCCATCACACTCATGATCCATCCCATCAGATGTAATGAAACCCACTTCTCCCCTCTTCTATTATAACGTTGATTAGTTGACTCTAGTGGTACAAGTTTGTCTGTATCTCTGCTTATTTTCATTTTGCTTATTTCTGGTCACCATTCCAGCCTGGCGTCTAACATATTAACTGTATTTCCTATCTTGACATCAACCACCAATTAAATCAGCATGCCATTTCCATGTCTTTGCCACTGTCACTGACAAAATTATTGAAGAGGTCAAGGAAGCAGACAGAGCCTTCAGCTAACCACCAGTGCCATTTTTAAAGACTGACATAAAGCCAGGCATCAGCATTCTTGGAGGAAGGTCCTCATTATAAACCTTAGGAAAATCCTTTGCACTGATGCACAGAACTCTGCTGATTCACTTACAGTGCTTACTATGCAAGCACAAACACCTGCCTTGAGTGACCACCTCTTCCCTGCTTCAAATCCCTCCATCTTTTTCATATAAAATAAACAGTCCATGGTTTAAAAAAAAAAAAACAACACTTAGAATTCTAGACAAAAAAGGTATAAGGGAATGGCAGGGAGTTTAGAGTCCGACAGACCTGGTGTGTGAGTCCTACCTATACAACTTACTAGCTGTGTAACTTAGGTTCCCGTCTAACAGTAGGTCATGTTCACCTCTTGTGTTGCTGGGGGATTAAATGAAGTACCACAGGATTTATCACATAGCAATAGCTTCCAAAATCTTCTTTCTTTTCCTCTTAACAAATTAGCAAATGGAAGTCAGGGTGAAATCACTCCGTAATTTACTTATTTTCTTGTCTCCCAGCACACTGTTAATTAAAGGGAAAAATTTTGTTTTATTCATCTTTGTATACCTAGCACTGAGCACAATGCCTGGCATAGTTAACATGTGTTGGACAGAAGAAGCAATGACTTTCTCAACACCACATCGCCACTTAAATAGGACTCTAACTGGAACGAAGGCTTCTTGACGGTCAACAGTACAAGAGGTAAAGAATCAAGCATCATTGCACACAAAGCTTCACTTTTCACAAGTTCAGATAAAGCCACAGCTTCCATGACTTCCTCATGTCTGTGTCCCCCAAACGTGTCTCCCTTGGCTGATTCCCTGAGCCCCAGAGCTCTCTACCCAACTGCCACCCAACATTCCTGCCCGGGTGCCTAGTACCCTCCCCACCCGTTTCTGACCTCAGGGAAAGACACTCCCCATTCAGATGTACCGGTTAGGGTCCCAGGACCCATCCTGACTCCTTCGTGTCCCACCACAGACATCCCTCACCAAGTCCCACCCCAGCTGGACCCATCACTGCTGCCAAAGGGAATCGCCCCCTCCGACCAGACTGGCCTCCACGGGGCTCTAAAAAACCACCTACTTTCCCACCACCGGGCCTTCGACTGTGCCGTCCCCTCCACGTAGGAGCTCTATGCTCCTGGAGAACTCGGCCCTACTGTCCTGTCCTCAGACAAACCCTCCCTGAACGCCAGAGTGAGGCAGGACTCCCCTCAGAAAACACTGTGCTTTTCCTTCATGGCCCTCAGGAAAGCCTGCAAGAACATCTATTTGAGTGACTATTTGATACATGTCTGTCTCCCCAGCTAGACTGTCCCACAGGAACAGGAATGATGAAGTGAGAAGAAAAATATTAAACCCATTTAGAGCTATCATCCAGATTCCACAGAATCAAGTCCAGAAAATAAGACTGCTTTCGTTCCCCACTTTGGGGCAGATTTTTATAACCTGGGAAAACCTATTATTTGCCTAATCCCCCAAGCTCAGCAACTTCTTAAGTCAATTCAGTGAGTAAATTACTGTCTGCACCATACTTTTAAATTTAATTTAGCAAATGTAATAATTGTATGAACCCAAGTATGTATGTATATGTGTGTGTATAAATATATATGTGTATATATACATACATACACACACACACACATATATATGTATTTTTTATTTCAAAATTAGATTAGATCTAAAGGGAATATCAAAATAGTAACGGTATATATTTCTATTTTCCTGCAGATTTGTTATTCTCAGCGCCCAAAAAAAAAAAAAAAAAAAAAAAACTGTACAGCTATTACCATGGCTTTGACAATTTCTAAAATTTACATCTCTAAGTAGGCACTATCATTCATATTCATTGTGTCACAACTGACAACTTAGTAGCAGGCTTATTTAAGAAAGAAAAATCATATAGTATATTTCCCATATAAATACAGATTTAAATCAAGAAAGGAAGCTTTTGTAAGAGTATGTTAAATTTTGACTTCATCACTTTTAGCTGTGTAATGCTGAAGAAAGTCACACTTCACCTCTCTGCATCTCAGTTAACACATCTAAACACCAAGAACACTGCCACTCTCACTGTAGAGTTACAGAACTGGAGATCCTATAGTTAAGTCCTTGGCACAAAACAGGCTTTTAATAGGGATAGATTTTATGATCATCATTATTAGGTGGAAGTGTAACGTCAGAATAATCACCAAGAGGCACGGATACCCTCCACCCCTCCACTAATGTGCAGGCGAGAGAAACGCTGCTAATCAATCCTAGTATTCATTCTCCCGAAGTCCAGTAAGCCTCAGAATCTTCCACCCTGCACAGCTGCAGGGAGCCACTACCAATTATCAGATTCTGCAAACAAGCAGAAACTAACATGCTGTGTCTACCACAACGGGAAAAGCATAACGTTTGACATTGGGTAGACCTGGGTTCATAATCCTCTCCTGCTGCTGACTGGCCACGAAACGTCGGGTAAATTCTTCCAGTGCTCTAAGCCACAGTTTTCCCATCTTTCAAGTGAAGATAATACCTCCCTCAAAAAGACAACCGTTCTGAAGATGTCTGGCGTGTGATTTGCATCCAAAAATAATTCCAAAGACATGGCAGAGCAGCACCTGAAGACAGACCGCGAAGTTCCTGGTTTCCCCAGCAATCGCCGTGGTTGCCATCTCGCCTCTTTGAAACTATTTCATTAACGTTTTAAAATTAACGACTTCAAAATTGCATTAAAGAAAATACCGATAGAAATATCTGAAAGTTAACAACTGACTTACCAATCTCTAGACAAAGAGTGCCTGCCTACACAGACCGCCAGCCCCCCGTGTAAACATGCTTTCCGGAGGCACGACCCCACAAAAGACCCACTTTATCAGAGCCATGATTAAGTGAAAGCATATACTGGTGGCAGTGTAATGTGACTGTCCAAAGAAAAAAAAAGTTAATATGACTAATACACAGTTGACCCCTGTACATCATCGGAGTTTGGGCACTGACCCCACACAGAGTCAAAAATCCACATGTAACTTTGGACTCTCCAAAAACTTAACTACTATTAGCCGACCGTGGACCAGAGGCCTTGCCAATATCTTAGTCTATTAACATGTATTCGTGTATGTATTGTATGTTCTACATATATATGCTGTATTCTTACAATAAAGTAAACCAAAGAAAATGTTTTGAAGAAAATCATAAGGAAGGGCACCTGGGGAAGGGTCAGTCAGTCGAGCATCTGACTCTTGGTTTCAGCTCAGGTCATGATCTCATGGTTTGTGGGATCGGGCCCCACTTCCAGCTCCTGCTTGGGATTCCTTCTTTCCCTCTCCTTCTGCCCCATCCCCACTCACGCTGACGCTTTCTTTCTCTCTCTGTCTCTCTCAAAATAAATAAACTTAAGAAAAACCATAAGGAAAAAATACATTTACAGTACCGTACTGGATTTAGCAAAAAAAAAAAAAAAAAAAAAAAAAAAAAAAAAAAAAAAAAATCCACGTATAAATGACCCTTGTTTAGTATACACTGAAAAAGGGCAATTAAATGCATATATAATAATTCCTAGGCAGGATCCCACACTGAAGGAAAGAAGATTGCTATAGAGATGCTATTTGGACAGCAGACAAAATCAGAATAGGGACTGTAGTTCAAGTACTGCACCCAAGTTAAATATCCCAACGGTGCTAACGGCCCTGGGGTACGTAAAAGAACCACCTCATCCCAGGAAATGCACTCCAGGAAATACACTCCAGGAAAATCACTGGCACTGTTAAGGAGTAAAGGGGCAGACACATGCAACCTACTCTCAAAAGCTCCTGAGAAAAGACATTGTAGGTAGATCGGTGGGCGGGTAAAAGTAAATGTAGCAAAATGTTCAAAACTGATGTATCAAAGTAAAAAGTATAGGGGACCTCTCTGCACTATTCTTGAGACTGTCCCGTAAATTTGAAATTATTTCAAAATAAAGCTAAAAGAAGGGGGCAAAAAGAAACTGAAAAACCGGAATAATCACTGTATCTTTTATCTACAAGTAGGGCCCTCAATGACCACACAGTGTCACTGGGGCCTCTGGCACCACTGGGGAGGGGGCCCTGTGAGGAGGAACGTTGGGGAAAAGAAACCTAGAGAACCAAAAGAGTCAAAACACCAGAAGCGTGCACACAGAATAAAAGAAGGGTACGTGGTCAGATATAACTGGGGAGGAGTATGGGGCTGCAGTACTTTCCCTAAATGTACTAAAACTGGCAAAACACAGATTTTAACTTTTTTTTAAGTAGGCTTCATGCCCAGCACAGAGAGCAACACAGGGCCAAACTCACAACCCCAAGATCAAAACCTGAGCTGAGATCAAGAGTCAAATGCTTAACCAACTGAGCCCCCTGACTATATATTTTAAATACTTGTTAAAACATAATCCTAGGAAGGAGCGCCTGGCTGGCTCAGTCAGAAAAGCACTCAACTCTTGATCTTGTGGTGGTTACGTTCAAGCCCCACGTGGGGTGCAGCGATTACTAAAAAAATAATAATAATAAAGTTTTTTTTTAAAAAAAGGAGGTTCTTATTTATTGTGTTTAATTTTTTAACGTTTATTTATTTTTGAGACAGAGAGAGACAGAGCATGAACAGGGGAGGGTCAGAGAGAGAGGGAGACACAGAATCCCAAGCAGGCTCCAGGCTCTGAGCTATCAGCACAGAGCCCGACGCGGGGCTCGAACTCACGGACTGTGAGATCATGACCTCACAGGGCTCGAACTCACGGACTGTGAGATCATGACCTGAGCTGAAGTCGGAGGCTTAACCGACTGAGCCACCCAGGCGCCCCTTAAAAAAGGGAGGTTTAAAAAAAAAAAAATGATCCTAGGAAGCTTACACACACACACACACACACACACACACACACACACACACACACAATTAATTAAAAAAAAAAAAAAAAGAAAGAAAGACCTTCCAGGTTAAAACCCTGCTCTGCTTAGAGACCCTTCCCCACAAATTACATTTCCAAGTTAGCAGCCTCAACCTTCAAGATGTAATAAAGGCTTTTCTGCTTCCTCAGGTTTCTTACTATACTTTTTAAAAGATCTCCAACCAGCTTTAAAGATGTAAATGTACCATCTTTAACCAGAAAACCTCCCTTATTTGTTTCCGTAACTTTCAAAATGTGCTTTCATAACACCCCACCTTCCCCATGGGACCCTGCTCCCTGCTCAAAGGATGTAAACAGACCTGGTTCTCTAGCAGTGCCTCCTAGGGCAGGGCAGGGCAGGGCGGGGCAGGGCGGGGCGGGGCGGGGCGGGGCGGGGC